>NW_022589717.1:9153473-9217710 GCF_004348235.1 Phoca vitulina
TTTCCTTTCCTTTCCTTTCCTTTCCTTTCCTTTCCTTTCCTTTCCTTCCCTTCCCTTCCCTTCCCCGCCCCGCCCCTCCCCTCCCTTCCCCTCCCCTCCTTTCCTTTCCTTTCTTTCTCAATATTGCTTTGGGTTTACTGGGCCATTTGAATCTGAGGATTGGTGTCTCTTTCAAATTATGGGCATTGTCTGTCTTCTTCCCTCTCTTTTCTCCTTCTGGCACTCAGATTAGATATATGCTATGCAGTCTCCATCTGCCATGTCTTCTAACCTCTCCTTCATATTGCCTATCTCCTTCTCTTTCTTTGTCTATGCCTACTTGAGCCAGGCTACGTCTAAAAAAGTTACTTTTAGAAAACCTAAGAACGACACACACACATACACACATTTGTTGAGGTCAGGGTGAAAACGTCAGCATCAGAATTCAGTTCTCTTTCTTTGACATTTTTTTTTTTTTCTATGAAAGCACATGATGCAGTTAATCCCTGGACTTACTTCTTACAAATCTTAAACAAAAACATCTCAAGTTTCATCAAAATCCTGGCCAGGCTGTAACTTGTTAATTAATTTGGTCGATCCATTTAGAGGTCCCCAAAATGCCGTGGAAGTGTTGCGAGGGTAGTCACAGTATATTGCCAACAATGGCATTCTGGATTCACATATGGGCGTGGAGGTGGTTGGAAGGCTGTCTAGGCTCTAAAATGATCTCTACTTTTCCCTGGAAACTTGCTGGTAGGAGATTAGATTTAGGAGCTGGAAACATACTCTGATTTGGTATCTGACCTCTGTCTTCAGATCACATCCTTACTGTGCTTCTTCTCAAATTGTCCTCACCAATAGAAGTCAGGCAACTTAAGGTTTTCCACAACTCTTTGCCATGAACTCTGCTGCAGTGATTCAGTTCTGGAGTATATGCATCTCCAAAACTGCTCTTTGCCACCCCCTTAGATTGTCACCTGCAAAAAATTTCTCTTCTAGACAGTTTCTCATTTCCCTGTCGACAAATAGTTGTCCAGTTAACATACACACCCTATATTAGTCAGAGTAACTAATAGGAGCAGGCACAATAAATAAACCCTGAAATTTCAGTGGCCTACTTAGCAGATTTATATATTCATAAAGTCTGATGTAGTCCTTCATCAGAAAGTGCAACAACTGGAATATCTGGCTTTTAAATTTTCCATGGAACTGTAGGAAACAGATGGAGCTTGCCTATCAACTCTCACTTCTTTTGCCCAGAAATAATATATATAACTAGTCTCTTAGTCACTCAGAACCAGTCACAGGACTCCTACCTAACTGCAAGAAAGGCTGGAAGAATAAAGCCTATCATGGCAAATTCGCTGAGCATTAAGTATTTCTGCCAGAAATCCCATCAACTATTCACCCTGCCGCATGTATTTTGTTCTGTTTTTTCAATACCTCAGCCTTGTCTATGACAACAACAGAAAAGAACATTTCCTATAAATTAGGATCACTTGACAATTCCCAACACTAGACTCTATAGACTCTCTTATAAGCAATGGAATTCTCAGACTTTGGGGACTTCTAACTTTATAATATTTTTATGGCTAAATTTTTCTGTGGTCCTCTCTTGTTTCTCTCTCTCTATCTTGTAGTGTCAAATCTTTCTTTGTAGTGCATTGCACAATAGCAATCTAGTATCTTGAGGCTCTAGTTTGAGTCTTTAGAACAAGGCAAAATCTCCAAAGTTCAATACCCATCACCAAATTTCTTTCAATTCTAAACAAGACTCTTAATTGCAATGAAGGTCCACAGAAATTTGCAAAAAAATTCATTTCCAGAATATAATTTCCTGAAATAGATTTCGAAGAGTTCTTCAATTTAATGAAGTCACATAATGTAAAGCCTAAATTTCTGTTTGATTCATCTATTCCTAAACTATACTTTCCCTCACCTACAGCAATTTTTATCTAATCAATACCTACCATGTCCCTTTGATTTTACAATGACATAATTTAAACTCTGATGAATACTTCTTCTGAATTGTTAGTGATTAAAAAAGAATCTAGCTAGGTAACTTTACTGTACGTGGCTGGATATTCTCTCTGTAATTTTTGTCATGGTCATGTGTTTGCTCATCTCTGGAGTGGCCACTTGGCACATCACAGATTCACTAAAGGGGGCAAGGAAAAAAAAGTGTTGCCCATTATTTGTAATAGTGGAGTTCTATGGATGTTCCCATTGGCACTATTCAGTTTGCTTGCTTAGACTCTTTTGTTTCCTTTTTTTTTTAACATAATTTTTTATTCAAAATCTCCAAATTTTCATAAATTAATTAGGTTTTGCTATATATTTAATTATTCAGAAATGAGTGAAATTCTTTATGAACCAGAAATACACACAATTCTTACTAAGTAACAATAACTGTGTAGTTTGTGAGAAATCTGTCTTTGTGATCACAAGGTAACAAAATTATCTTAAAAGAATTAGGCAAGACTAAGCATATTTACATGAATGAATCTATGTATCTCTTGGATTGACATCTGTAAATTATATTTTTCACCACCATTAGATGAAATAAGCTTATTCTTACTAGATATCCACCTCAAATATATGTATTACTTTAAAAATGAATGAGCAATACATCTAAATTTAATTATTTTAGTTTGGATAAATTCATGATTTCATATAACAGGGGTAGGCAAACTTCCACCTACAGACCAAATCTGGCCTGCTGCCTATTTTTGAAATAAAGTTTTATTAAAAACATAACAAGTTCATTCATTTGCATATTGGCTATCGCTGGTTTTGTACTATAATATCAACAGTGACCACATGGCATGCCCAGTGGAAAATATTTATTATCTACCCTTTTCCTAAAAAAGTTAACTAAACCAGGTTATAGAATATCATATTCATTTTATAGGATAGATTCAGAAACTTCTCTTTGACACATTTTCAAATGCTTAAAATGCTATTTTTTTATTACTTTTTAAAGATTTATTTATTCATTTTAGAGAGAAAGAGAAGGAGAAAGAGAGAGAGAGTATGAGCAGGGGGTGGGCAGAAGGAGAGGGAGAGAAAGCTTCAGGCAGACTCCCCACTGAATGTGGAGCCTGATGCAGGGCTCAATCCCAGGACCCTGAGATCATGACCTGAGCTGAAATCAAGATTCTGATGCTTAACCCACTGAACCACCGAGGTGCCCCTTTAAAATGTTATTTAAAAAAATAATTTGTTTTTATTGTTAAAAAAAAATTATTGTTTTGATAGTATTTAAGAATGAGAATTACCGCAAAAAAAAAAAAAAAGAGAGAATTGCCACTATTTCAAAAGAGTCACTAAGAATTTTACTTTGTATAAGCATATAATATGATATAAACATTGTACAAAAGCATATATTTCAAAGTTAAAATAGAGCTGGGTGGTCATTCTATTTAATATCAGTGTATCTTAGCAGATACAGATATATTTCAATTCTCCATCATAATTCAGGATTCACTAGCTAATTCATTCATTTATTTAAAGAGATCTTCACAAACTATATATCATACACAAACAGACTGTTAGAGTCTTAAACATGATTTTCATGCTTCTTGTTTTACATTGTAACAAAGCAGTACCTATGTGGGGCCACATGCTGTCATATTATGATGAATAAGAGATATTTAAACAAACATGTTATAGTTTTGGCTCATAAACTCCCCAAATCTTTGGTAATAAACTTAAAATAAATTTAGTTTTCTACAGGTACATTGACCAAAATGTAATTCTATGAAATAGAAATTATAGATGTACTAATACTTAAAGAAGCATTTAATATTTCTTAATCATATGCTTTTAGCAAATCAATGTGTCACTGAAGGAAATCCTTTGGAAAGTAAATAAGATTCTATTCATCTATGGACCCTGATCAGAACAATTGTTCTGTAGCCTGTTTGAGGAAGAGGCATATCACTTCTAGCTCGACTGGCAGGGGCTTAAATTTGATTGGTCTGGGGGCACCTGGGTGGCTCAGTCAGTTAAGTTTCTGCCTTCAGCTCAGGTCATGATCCCAGGGTCCTGGGATCAGCCCCAAATTAGGCTCCCTGCTCAGCGGGAAGCCTGCTTCTCTCTCTCCCTCTGTCTGCCTCTCCCCCTGCTTGTGCTCTCTCTCTCTCCCTCCCTCCTCAGCCCCTCTCTCTCAAATAAATAAATAAAATCTTAAAAAAATTTTTTGATTGGCCTGATTTTGCTCCCTGCTGGACCCTGTGGAAAATGAGAGGAAAAACTCTACCCCCATGTATTAAAGAAAAGATAGGTTAAACAGAAATGATTAAATACATCAAGAATATAACATATTTAAGCTGTAGAGAGGCAATATTGACAATTCCAAGTGGCTGCTCTGGTCTTCACCAGCACACTCCCCCCTTTACGAACCCTGACATCAGTGACTTACTCTCAGTTAGAGGTCATCGTGCCCTTCTGCTTCCTAAAGCGTTAAATACTTTTGAGTTAAGGGCTTTCCAATCCTAAAGTATTTGCATTTTAATAAGGAACTACTGAAGATTGAAAAACCTTTAGGACTTAAAGGAAAACAATTCTAATATTGCAAGGTGAGGCACTGGCAATTTAATTCACAGTAAAACAAAATTCACGATGTGGTTAGGTGCATAATTTAACCTTGTGCAATGCCAATCCTGTTTGAGTAAAAGGAAAATGAGAGACTTGATAATATTTCAAAGTTGCTTTTATTTCAGTCTCTGTAAATGGCTTTGATCAAGTATCGGGAAAATTTTCTTTCCCAAACCATTTTATTAAAATTTTACTCCAGCCATGTTTTCCATCCTAAATTATATATTCATAAGCACAGGAACTAACAATCATGTATCCACACGGAGTAAATCATGCTCTCATTTTCTCTCTGATGTCTGAGTGCGTAGACTGTTTGGTGCCCTGTCAGTAATCTGTCCAAATACCACAATAAGTAAACTGGCAATATGCACCTTGGTACAGACCTGTCTTTCAAATAGAGATTACTAATTGTCTGGAAGGAGCAATACGTGCTATTATCTTCCCTGAAAAATATTTCAAGCACTAAATAATTCAAATATAAATGCCTTCCTTATGCTTGGTCTAGTCTTTAAAAATGACATGCTTTTATAAGTTCTACTAAAGTTTAGGGGGATGGAACAGATGACAAGTAATAAAGAGGAAATAGAAGAATAAATAGAAGGGGAAACAGAATTCCAAGTGAGTATATTGTAAATTAAAGAACTGTACTTTTAAGAGAACTGTACTTTTAAAAGAAATGAAGATGAATAGCAATAATAAAAAAGGGACATAAGTAGAAAAGGTAAACTGATGTTTTGTAAAGGCTACATATAAACAGAAGAGAAAAATACTGAAGCATAGGGCAATCATATTTGTGTAAGATATAATTTAATTTCATTGCTTAAACAATTAAAAATGATGTTTAATGTGCATTAATGAAGGTGATCCAGTTATTGTTTAGACAATGGATTTCATGAAGGTAATGTGATAGCAATCCCCTTGGGAAAAAAAACAATTGATATTTATATGCTCTAAATCCAGGCTTGCTAAAGATTATGAACAATTAAGAATGATGTCATTTAGAAATGCTTAAATAAAAAAAAATCATTTAGGTGAAAAAAAGGTGAAATTTTCCTTAGAAACTAACCAGGACCCACAAGGAAATCGTGGTAGAGCAGCTCTGGTAGGATTGGCCTAATGAAAGCATGAGGTACAAGATGACTTTAGAAAACTCTTGAGATTTGCTCAGTGCCCTTCCAATGAACTAGGATGAGACTCTTTTCATGGAAAGCCATAAAAATAATTGTTGAATGACTTTTCATTTTTCTACCTAAGGCAATGTGGCATCAGAAAACATCTGTGTATAAGTTTTAAAACTGATGTAGAGCTAAAAGCACAAAACTAAAAGAGAAATTTGTAGTCATTTCCAAACTTAACCCATTTTACATGCTTACCTACTAAAAGTAGAGGAACCTACTTTTCTTAGCACATTGTATGATTTGTGGTCACCAGTAAAATCAGATGTTTTTAAATATAGCTTATTATTAATAAGAAATTCCAAACAGTGAAGATAAGTTATTTCAATTAATGTTCATCTGAAAAGCTTTTTACATTTGTTTTTGTTTTTTTTAAAGATTTTATTTATTTATTTGAGAGAGAGAGAATGAGAGACAGAGAGCATGAGAGGGAGGAGGGTCAGAGGGAGAAGCAGACTCCCTGCCGAGCAAGGAGCCCGATGCGGGACTCGATCCCAGGACTCCAGGATCATGACCTGAGCCGAAGGCAGTTGCTTAACCAACTGAGCCACCCAGGCGCCCAAAGCTTTTTACTTTTGAACATATTTTTGATTATGTAAATGAGCCTACAGTTTCATTTTATAATTTTAAAATTGTAAGGAAAATGACAATGAACAATAAGTGACTACCATTTTTGCCTGGACATTTTTAAGCAAACTTTATCATTTCAACCTTTAAGATTATTTCCTTATGAAAGGAAGCTAATACTACTTTCATCTATAGTTGACCCTTGAATAATGCAGGAGTCTGGGGCACTGACCTCTCATGCAGTTAAAAATCCACGTGTAACTTCAAACACCCCCCAGAATAACTATTAATACCCTACTGTTGACCATTAGCCTTATGGGTAACATAAACAGTCAATTAACACGTATTTGGTATGTTATATATATTATATACTCTATTCTTACAATAAAGTTAAGCTAGAGAAAAGAAATTGTTATTAAGAAATTCATAAAAAAGGGGGCGCCTGGGTGGCTCAGTCGGTTAAGCGGCTGCCTTCGGCTCAGGTCATGATCCCTGGGTCCTGGGATCGAGCCCCACGTCTGCCTCCCTGCTCAGTGGAGAGCCTGCTTCTCCCTCTCTCTCTGCCTGCCTCTCTGCCTACTTGTGCTTTCTCTCTCTGTGTCAAATAAATAAATAAAATCTTTAAAAAAAAAAAAAGAAAGAAATTCATAAAAAAGGGAAAATACATTTATAGTACGGTCTTGTATTTATTTTTAAAAAATCCACGCATGAGTGGACCCCACAGTTCAAACTCGTGTTGTTCAAGGGTCAGTTGTATATCTCTTCCAAGTATTTCATTTTTATGAATCTTATAGTCAACGGTATTTGCCAATTTTACTAGAGGAACAGTATTGTGTATTACAGGACATCTATTACTTTACTAAGTGAACTGTGAGAAAAAAGAATTCCTCACAGGACATTTGATTTAAAATCCTGGGTTCAATCACATTACTGACCTGATGACAGTGTCCTGAACCAATCCATTATTTAATTAAGCTTCTATGCTGGCCAGGTCTTCTGTCAGTGTGTGCATTACCCTCAGGTTCTTGAAAATCAGCCAGATTGAGAAAAAGAACTGTGTATTAGTTTAACTATGGCACTTATCTATCTGGATTTTAATTGTTTGGTTGTTTCCCAGAGATCCTTATAAAACTTGTCCGGTGGGCAACCAATTATTTCATCTTGTTGTCCATTAGCTCTATTCTACTTGCTATTGAAACTGACACATAGTAGGTGTCCAATAAATCTTTGTTAAGTAAATGAAGTATTTTTCCCCAACATAGTAAAAGATAAAAAAAGAAAGGTATTCTATCTATGAAAACAGGCATTTTCAACCCCATGCATGCAGATAGGTCAGGAGTAACAGAAAATCACAGAAATGCTAAGTAAATAGGCTAAAAATTATTACATGCATGAATGTCACTCTAATGGCAGCTGTTAAAAAAAAAAGATTATATTTTCAGAGGGAAATTTTATTTTTATTTTTTTTCAGAGTTAAATTTTAAATTTAGGACAGGAGAGATGCACACAGGCAGCTTCAACGTTGTTGATAATGTTTAATTCTTCATTTGGATGGTGGGTACCTGGTTGTTTATTATTATTTTGCATAATTTACATATCTGCAGCTTAAATTATTTTGTAAGTGTATAACAGCACGGATAATTTTTTAAAGACAGATATAAGATATTCTAATCTTTTATGCCTTACAAGGATTAATGATACCAAAAACATATCAGCAATGCATACCTCATTTAGACCAGAAATTTTTCTGGTCAGGGAGAAAGTCATTGTCAGAAGGTGGCAGTGTAGCACTTTCTTTTCTGAATGAAATAGTTTCTAAAATACCAAGCGTAGTCCTTTCCAGATGCAGGCCTTAGAGCCATGTTCAGTCCTGCAACTTACTTCTCATTGCTGGGGATGTCTCATTAAGAGATTAACTGCTTAAAATGCATGCTAATGTGAAAGTTCTAATTGGGAAATCCTATGCATGTTAAATTAATCTTGAGTAGTTTTATCTAGAATTTGTTTCTTTTCTATGGTGTTTGGCATTTCCAAATGTTGCACACTATTTCTATCTGTAGAAAATAAATTCTGTATGGGATAATAATGCACTTTAATATTTTAGATATACGGGTTTCCTTTGCTATCCAAAAGTAGAGCATTCCTATTAAACCTTTGGTTAGCCAAAATGCCGTAAAGCGAAGAAGCAATTACAATTAATTCATATGGAAAAATTTTTGAGCAGTTCATGACCCAAAGAGTAACCTCTCTTAGACTTTTCTGATACATTGGGGCTATCTTGCTAACGGATGAACAAAATAAATCAAGATAAAGCACAGATGCTCACAGACATAGTTCAAAGCTAGGGCCACTTTATGTGAGATGCTGAGTGTAGTTCCCGGGGAAAGAGTGTGGCGGCACCACTCTCACTGGTCTGCTCACTGCAAACCAAGCGCTGAACTCTATTTTCACTTTTTATATATCCCCCACTCCATAAAAGCAAAAACTCTTCGAATTTCTTTCAGTTAGCAAAAACAGATGCTACTGTGGGTCTTTCATAAGAGCAAACTGGCTTAGCATGGACTTTAAAAAAGCGAGAGAAACCTATATATTAAAATGTTGTTCAAGTTTCTTTGTAATCATTTAATGCATAGCTTTAGTATAAACAAAATCTATATCCTTAGCCATTTGTTTTGAAGTAACAATTTTGGCAAACAATAAAGTATAATTGATTATGGAAAATAAATCTACATGGAAGAGAATGAGAAGTAAAATCTGGCCCCCTATAAGGTAAGGAATGCGACCTATCTGGTGGTAACATTTATCAGAAGGAAAACAATCAGAAAAAAGTAAGACTTTAAAATGGAGTAATATCATGCCATAATATTTATTAAAATGATTAGTAGCTTTGTTGAAGAGGTATAGGGGCACAGAGACATGAATAGGAATTGCAATTTCTAATTTTTTGTTAAGTCATCTTTATAATGTATTTGTAGAATGTAGGAAGTATTTAATTTCAAATGTGTACACACGTATGCAAAATTGATCACTCTTCAACCAATAAGCACATTGATTTTTAAAACTGTAAAAGCAGTTTTGTTTTAAGATAGCTTTAGCCATTCTGGTCTCAAGGATGTATATTTTATGATTATATAAGTATGATTTTGTTGACATTAAGAATATGCATTTCATAAAATAACAATTTAATCCACTCATATTTGTGTTTGTTCAAATCGCAGTCACAGAATATTTTCACTTAAATTGTTCTTAAGGTAAGTCATTAACATTTTTTCAAAACACAAATTTTATAGAGCCAAAAAACTGGACTTGCAAAATATTCATACTGGTCAAATTTTACATGCTCCTGTGTAATAGATGAAAATGGAAGACTACTACTTTATTTCTTATTATAGTTCTATTAACAGGCTATTTTTATGAAGGTGGTCAAGGATAATATGTAGTCCATGCCCTCTAAGAGTAATGTTTATGAAGTAATTAGCAAACAGAACAAAATAGGTAATTATGCACTAGTCTTAGTGCTACCTACACGATCTATGGGAGAAATAGGAACAATAAAAAAATGAATCAGGAGAGGCATATATATGAATTATGGGTCTTCAATTTCAACATTTGTAAAGTCCCTCTTATCAATGCAAAATAATGCAAAATGCTTATGGGTTATAGTTATTCCCCTGGGGGTCAGAGACCAAAAATCATAATATTTATTCCCAGATATATCATTCGAACTGGAAGCAACCAGAACCTCTGCTTTCATCTCTGCTCTGCCAAGGTCTCTTGTCTGATGTTGAGCTCTTCATTTTTTCTAGCATAGCAGGACACGCTGCATCAACTATGGTGACATCGACATGCAAGGTGTAGCCTGGCACCTAGTGATACATGACAAACAAGACAGCAAAGTCTGTCTTCCAAAAGGTTCTCTAAATTGGCCCATGATATAGCCTTGTCTACTGTAAACAGGAAAGCACGCAAAATCTTCTAACTTCTGTTATAAACTCCACCTGCCGCCTGCTAGGAATCATTCAAGAATCCCATAAATTATTTTTTTTCACTCATATTGATTTATAAGACCATTTTCCAGAAGCACAGGTTATCTACCTCACAGAACAATGGACAGTTTAAAGGCATATACAATGCTCATTTTCAGCAGTGAGGTATAATCGGCTCTTTTCCCTGACATTTTGGAGTATTGGTCTAAAGAAAATAGGGGAAATATTCTCCTAGCAAACATGAGCAATTCCAGAGCTGGATTTCATCCCTTGGTGATGAAAATATTATATTCATGCCTCATATTCATGCCTATCTGTTCATGGGCTTATTGACTCGGAGTTCTCCAGAGGCAATCATAGATCTATAAAATGTCCCTGAGGGCTAGGTTTTGTCAACTGCTACAGTTGCCAGGTTTGAGGAAAACCAGAGTCAGACCCACCCATCTGACATCACTGCTGCACAGCCCTGAGGAGCATAAATTCATTCAGTTAAGGTCAATATTACTTATGCTCAAAATTCGGAGTATAGCTGTATGTTAAGAGTCATATTGATGATAAATTTTCCTCACACGTTTTGAGGTTTTTCTCCAATACTATGTATAGATATAATGCTGAGAAATCATAAGAAACCTTTTTAGTAACTTTACAACATATCTGTGTTGCAATGTGGCTCATCGCTATGTGGTCATATCCTCTTCCTCACTTTCTTTTCTTCAGATGATTTTGAACCGTGAATCTACCATTCCCCTAGTAAGCATACAGAATTAGGCTAAGAGTGAATTTTTTTAGGAACATTGCTACGTTTCATTTTGGAGGTGGGGTCTGGTTTATAACAACCAGAATAATGATGTTTTTCACCAATTGTATTATTAGAATGACTTGTGTAAAAGGCTTATTGGAATGGCTTCTGTTTAAAAAAAGATTGCATTTATTAATGGCTGTTTTAAATAACTTCTCTTTAAAAAAATGTGCATCCTTTCTTGTCACTTATTTCATAGACATATGAAGATGAAATTCAAACTTTATTAAGTAAACTTGAATTATGAACTCACACATACTTTTTTTTCTTTTCTATCTCAAGTACTAGGATGTTTTTTTCATGATTACACATATTCTAGATTCTGGCTTCTAAAAGAAGAAAAGAAATGTAAGATCTATATTTCCTTTGAAAATCTTTTGGATATGTGATAACATTTGTGAAAATACTCTTTAACTCCCATGACCTTTCAATATTGATTTGCCATTATGAAATATTTTTACACTATTTTGAAATACATGTAAATTACCTGAGAATTTCCAAACAGTAGCTTTGATGACATTATTTCCTAGATCAATTTATAATCACAGCGTATTTTAATCCAGTTTAAAAATTATGGAATGATTTTGGTTTTGTTTGTATTTGTATAATGTTTCAATCTTATACTATATCAAGAGTAGTGGAATGATTCTCATCTCAAGAAGAGTCATAAGTTCCAAACTAAGGATTAATGATCACTGTGGGAGGCTGAATAATGTTGTCCCAAAGATATCCATGTCCTAATCTCCAGAATCTGTGAATATGTCACATGACATAGCAAAAGGGACTTTGAATATGTAATTCACTTAAAGACCTGGAATGGGGAGATTAACCTGGATTATTTGGGTAGGTTCAGTGTAATCACAAGGGTCATTATAAGAAGGAAGCAGAAAGGTTAGAGTCAGAGAAGGAGATGTAATGAGGGAAGCAGAATTTTGGAGTGAAGCTGCTAGGAACCAAAGAATGCAGGTGGCCTCTAGAAGTTGGAAAAAATAAGGAAATAAATTCTCCCCTAGAGCTTCCAGAAGAAACATACCCCTTCTGGTACCTTGATTTCAGCATATTGAGTATCATTACCAACTATAGATCTCTAGAACTTTAATATAATAAATTTGTGTTGCTTTAAGCCACTATATTTGTGGTAATTTGTTATAGCAGCAATATGAAACTAATACATGTCATAAAATTCAATTTTATGAATGAAATTTAGCCATATATTACCCTTTCTTTTCTCTTCCTGTAAATATTTAATTTTGATACTACTGTCTGAGAATAAATTATTCTGCAGTTGATATGGCTAACAGAGTCCTAGATATGGAACTATCCTAGCATACTGCTTGTCCATCAGCAACAAAGTGACAGATAAATTGTCAACAGTCACTAATAATTATGTAAATATACTGTGATTTTACTCATTACATTTACAGGTAAAATTCTCTCAGTTGCTCATGGCATTTTAAAGATACTGCATATTAACAGAGGGGGGATGTAGTTAAATTTGTTTTTATTTGTTTGTTTAAGTTTTTATTTAAATTCTAGTTGGTTAACATATAGTGTAATATTGGTTTCAGGAGTAGAATTTAGTGATTCATCACTTACATACAACACCCAGTGCTCATCACAACGAGTGAAATCTGTTTTTAATCTGTGGAAATACATTAAGCCTTCCAAAAGGTAATGGGTGCATAAATATCTCATCTGGTACTCTTACCTTAACTCTGTCTCTAAATGGAGACATAAAACATACAAATTCAAGCATTAACCCTGTCCATGTAATTCTCCTCAACTTTGACCATTGTAGAAAATCAATTCATTATTAAAACTTTCCCTTCAGTTAGAAGGTTCCTTCCTCTTCCCACACTGTGACTTCAGAGGTTCAGGACTGCTCCTCTTACAAAGACAATCCACCAAAGTAACTTAGAAATTATGTAAAATAGTAAAGATAATCATGCAATTAAGCTTAGCAGAACACATGATAACAAAAGATATGTAAGTGTATCTATTAATAGTGAGATGAAGGAAATAATCTTTAAGGTAAAATATTTATATTATAATTTCCAAGAGGATTCCTCAAAGCTTTGTGGTTTGTTTGTATGTTTTTTGTTTTGTTTTGTTTAGATTTTTGTTTTATTCTCCTATTTTACTATTTATAATATAGACATATAAGTGATTTTAGGAACATTATAATATAAGATTAAACCAGCTTGAATATTACTTCTTCTTGTCCTGTTGGTTATTCCTAGTGCGAACTTTTGTAGTTTTAAATGCTAAACAAAATTATGGGGACTATAGCCTCGGTTATTTAACAATTCACCCTGAGGGTCCTGCTATCTCTGTGAGATTGCTCCTCAACTCCCATAACAACAAAAGCAACAAAAATCTAAAACGTACAAATAAAAAGAAAAATTCTACTTTTCACCTCTAGTGGTGTATTCATGCTCTGGAATTTACCCATGCCATGAAGATGAATTCCAAATCTGTAGGTACTCCCCAGATGTTCTATATACAGCCTTCTATTCTTAGTTGCCTTTGAGATAACACTACTATCATGTTTTATTGTTTATTGAAATCAAGAATTAAAAAGAATACATCCACAATCTATCAGTTCACTCCCAAATTCTACCTTTGTCTTCCAAACATTTTAGCACTCTCACATTTTCTAGTTTTGTTAATGGCATCTTATATTTTCACATTTATCTTCACTGTCCCCTCAAATCTATCTCTTCTCTGGATGTGCAACATTCATTATTTTTCTGCCTTTAGCAAAATACTTTTAATATCTTACTTCTCACTTTATTTGTGCCCTAGATAATTTTATCAAGTCTCATATCTTCAGATAAATTCTCTATGCTGATGACACCAACATTTTATCTCAAGACCCTAATGTATGATGAAGTCATGCATCCAACTGCCTACTCGCCATTTCCATTTAGATTTTTAATAAATATATCAAAGTTAACGAGATAAAACAGAACATTTGATTTTCCTTTCAAATCTGTTTCTGTCTCTCTTTACCATCTCACTAAATGTCACCACTATTCACCTGATTGCTCAGGCCAAAATCCTAAGATTTATTATTGATTCATCCTTTTAATCATACTCTACATCCTTTATACCAGTACATCCTCTTGGGTTAACCGAATAGCCTTATTACTTCTCATCATCTCCTCACTGTTCCTCTGGTTCAAGCCACTTGTAGTCTCTCACCTGGACTATAATAATAACCTCACCTCTGGTGCTCCCTCTTCTACACTGCTCCCATACAATGATTTGTCCACATAGCAGTCAGCATATTTTATAAATTTAAATCAAGTCATATCACGCTCCTATTGACAACTCTTAAATGAATTCTGATCACTCAAAATCAAATTCGAATGCCTAACATGGCTAATGGGCCCATGTGATCTGGCTCTCATGTATTTCTCCAACACTTCCTCCCTCACTCCCTTTCATTTAGCTCTACTCTCCCTCAGCCTAGTCCTCATTTCCACTTCAAGGCATTTGCTATTGCTGATTCTCCTGCTAGGAACCCTCTTCTTGCTTATATGTACCTGACATTTCCTACTCCCCCATTTAGTTCTTTGATTAGTGGACATCTTCTCAGAGGAAACCTTCCCTTACCACTCAATCTAAAATATCTACTGCAACTTTACATCACTTAGGGTGCATTTATATATAATCTGGCTTCCTATAAGAATGTAAACACTGTAAGAGCAAGGATTTTACATATTTCACCTCTGTATTTTAGCACCAGAGACAATGTCTGGAACCTGAAAGACACACAGTTAATTATTTGGCAAAAGATTAGGAAAATTTATATTGAATTAACTAAGTAACTATAAAATTTGTGTGATATTCCTAATAATATTTAAATCTTGTCTATATTTATTCTAAGTTTCTTTCTGACTCAGAAATATGTCCTTTGAGTGGAGTCATACAATAGAAGGGAGGGCTATGAGCAAAAATACTCATTTACCATGCTGGAATTATATCCCATTTTGAATAAATGCATTGATATGAGAGTATGATCATTCATAGGTGGACTGATAAAATTGTGGGTCTGGAATTGCAGAGTTGATGAGTACACGTAATTCACCATTAAGGGTCCAGCCTGAGTAGCAAATTATCTCCCAAATATAATACACTTCAACTGAACTGAAAGAAAATAGATGAAGATAGTTCTTACAGTATGGCTGAACAAAAGATGGATGTTATATAATTCAGTATTGATATATATGTATATATTAATTTTTATATATATATATATATATATATAAATATATTTATATATATATAAAGGCATGCTATCATAAGCTTATGACTATCTTTGGTTGAGTTTAGTCACAATAAGATAATAAGTTTGATCATAGAAAAATATCTACTGGGGGTACCTGGGTGGCTCAGTTGGTTAAGTTCTGCTTTCAGCTCAGATCATGATCCCAGGGTCCTGGGATCAAGCCCGCATCCAGGCTCCCTTCTCAGCAGGGAGTCTGCTTCTCCCTCTCCCGCTCCCCCTGCTGTGCTCTTTCTCTCTCTCCCTGTCAAATAAATAAATAAGTAAGTAAGTAAGTAAATAAATAAATAAATAAATAAATCTATCTTTAAAAAAATGTCCACTGTTATTCATCAATTAAAAATATCTGGTAGCTCTGTTTCTAACATAGAAATGAAAAATGACTTTAGAGAAAGAAGTTGGATTAGAGGATTGTATTAGAATTTGCATTTTTTCAATAATTTTTTGGCTTAGGGGCGCCTGGGTGGCTCAGTCGTTAAGCATCTGCCTTCGGCTCAGGTCATGATCCCAGCGTCCTGGGATCGAGCCCCGCATCGGGCTCCCTGCTCGGAGGGAAGCCTGCTTCTCCCTCTCCCAACTCCCCTGCTTGTGTTCCCTCTCTCTGTGTGTCTCTCTCTGTCAAATAAATAAATAAAATCTTTGAAAAAAAAAATAATAATTTTTTGGCTTAGCTTTAGTTCAACTTCAAATTCTCAACTATTTTATATTGATACTTTTAGTCACTTAATTAAAATAACAAATGTAGAAAATTGCATTTAATGTCTCAAATCAATGAATGTTAAATGCTCCCAAAGTGCAAATATTCATAAATTCAAAATCTATATTTATGAATAATAACAAAGAAGTTGGACACTAAAATTTTCATGATTATTAAAAACAGACTTGGCATATCTATCTTATGAATATCTAATAGCAAACTATTTTTTATTAGTCAGCAGGACTATTATGCATATTAAAAAGGTAGAAGTTTAACTCAGAGAAGCACATTTTATCACAAATGATTGATAGGTTATTAGGGCAATTTTTCATTTTATTTCATCCTTCTTCATCAGAAGCATTTTGAAGTTCAGTCCAGAATAAATATCTATTTGATTGTCATAACTTGTTCTTATATGACTCATACTTCCATTCTCTCACTCAGGTACATTCTCTTCCTGGTTTACTTGAAAGTATCCAATTTTAGCATCATTTAACAATTTAGATCAGCAAATACTCTCTGTAACATGATGTATTTTATTGGGCATCAGAGTGGGGGCACTTGGAAAAATACGAAGAGACAAAACAAAATATTTTGCAGTAGGGAGGGAAAAAGGAATCTGAGAAGTTTCAAAATATGTCACAGATAGATACAGGAACATAATTGGTTCACAAGACATGTTTTAAATGAAGTCAGCGTCCATATCTTTTGCTGAACTGTATAAAAGGCAGTGTATTATATTGGTTAAGAGGCCAGGGTTTAGGGGCGCCTGGGTGGCTCAGTCGTTAAGCGTCTGCCTTTGGTTCAGGTCAGGGTCTCAGGGTCCTGGGATCGAGCCCCGCATCAGGCTCCCCGCTCAGCGGGAAGCCTGCTTCTTCCTCTCCTACTCCCCCTGCTTGTGTTCCCTCTCTCACTGTGTCTCTTTCTGTCAAATAAATAAATAAAATCTTTAAAAAAAAAAAAAAAAAAGAGGCCAGGGTTTAAAGCCACTACACTCCAGGTTGAAATCCTGACTATAACAAATAACATGTTGGGCAATCTGATTCTTTGTGCTTCAGTTTCTTTATTAAACGAGGCTAATAACCATAACTACTTCATGCAGTTATTATTGTTTTAATTATGTAAGTTACTATGGAAATGTCTTAGAAAAGTGCTTGGCATGTAGTATGTTCTTAGCAGTTGTCTGCAAACAGTATATATTCCTTTCAGCATATATAGAGTATTTTAATTTTTAAAAATGTTTATAAATTTTGCCATGACCATGCTTTTTTCTTGTCCATCCATATTCTCTATTTTTTATATTCCTAAGAATTATTATGAAACTATAGCTGCAAGAGGAGCCCCAGATTGGATTACCAATGCTAGTACTCACTTGTATACCATTTACAGTGAAATCTTTCTGGAAGGATCTTGGTTGTCTTCATAAGGAAGAGGACCTAATAACAAAACTCACTGTGCAGTACTTACTCAGCATTGAACTGGATATGTGACTGTGCAAGTACCTGCTTAGGGTCCTCTCTGAAGACAGCCATACCCAAAGCCTAAGTATGTGCAATCCAAGGAACATTTACGTATACCAGTGCATTGAATCGAGGAAAATATGGGGGAGAAAGACCCTAATTAAAAATATACGTTATTTTTCCCGGCAATATGAAACAAAATACAATATAGCACCTGATTAAATTCAGTTAAGTGCAAAATATATAATCTGAAGTTTATAGTCTAAAGTCAGTTATTATCTGCTTTAATCCTCCTTGAAAAGATGATATTCTAGGTATCAGTTCCTTCCCAGGTCTCAAATCAATTATTTTCTAGTTAGTTTCGGATTATTTATTTTTTCCTCATTATTTACTATATGCATTTTTTCTGAGACAGAAATGTGTACTCTGGATTGTTCTAGACTTTGTATCTCAAAGAGAAAATCCAGATGTCCTTTTACATCTTCCCTTATATATGTAATTATATTAATGTATAAAATTCTCCCGTATTAGTTTTACATGACTCAGCATTGCTGCACTGTTATTTTGTATTGAGTCAAATTAATCATGCTTGAACAACTTTTAAAAACTATGGCTCAAGAGGTGTCAAACTATTAAATATTTTTCTATTATAAGGACAGAGAATTGTTCACTGCAGAGAATAAAGTACCACTTTTGCATATATTACACAAACATTTTATGCTTCATGAAACCACAATAAATTTTCTTGCTGATTACTCGTGTAATCTAAGGATCTCCTGCTGTTTTATAGAGAGTCTTATTAATTTCACTCAAGTAGTAAAATTAGCACCTGTAGAGAACTCTTTAAGATTTTTTTAACTTTTATAATATTAGTAATAACCTATTTCATTTATCATAGAACAGTTGTTTTTACTCTGTCTCCCTATCTTTTTAGCTTTGGTGTTCTTTGCATTTAATTTTTTTTTTTTTTTGAAAAAAGAAGACAATTGGATACAGAATAATATGGTAAGGAAATCTCAGCCTTCAGTTCAATCAGATTTAAATAAATCAGGCTCTGAAATTAGCTAAGACATAAAAAAAAAGGAAATTTACCTGTCCTTTGATGGATAGCAGTCTTGGATACAACTTAACACAATTATGGAATGATTTACTGAATAGTACATTCTTTGCCTGAGCAAGCTAATAACCTTTCTTTTTGCCACCATGTGAAAGAAACAGAGGCACTACAAAATATTATTTACTGTCTCTTTCAGAAGTATTTCATACCTAACGCATTTGTATTTGTTGGGCTGCACACATATTTGAAATGAACCAAAATATTCTCTAAAACTTCTTTGCTCCTTACTGGATCCTGCATTCCAACATAGGAAGAACCACAGCAAAGACATAGGTTCAGTGGTGCAGCCTGAGTCATTGGGGGACACTGAAGGAAGGTTCAGGAATAAATGAATTTGGGTAGAGAATGGTTTGCACAGTAGATAAGAAAACATACTCTTCCTGAATTCCTATTGCCAGACAATATTCTGGATGAATTCCATAAGGTTTCTCATTCATCCTCTTCCTGAATATCATTGGAGTCTAAGGAGCATGGCTTAGTTAGTTCAGCTTGTCTTCTTCAAAGGCAGTATTCACACAAGGTACTCTGAACAAAAAGTGGCCTAAAGCCTAAACTCAAGCTTTTACTTGTACAACACCATATGGTTTCTGGAGAAGGTGGAAATTGCCTTAGATAAAACTAATAGGAAGTTACATTTTATGTGATCTCCCAAATAAAGAGTTGTATTGTTTACTTTCCTTTCTTCCCTCTTTTCCTCCCTTTTTTCTCTACTCTCCTGTCTTTTTACCTTGCTTTGACTTTTTATTTGATCTCAAACTCCCTCATCTCTTTGTACTGAAGTGAAGTGATATGCACATGGAATATGCCCAAAGTTCTAAAACTATTTTAAATATACAGTTTTAACTTCAAATATAAAGTTTTAAGTATACAATGAAGCATGGAATCTGGAATCAGAATGTCTGGGTTTAAATCCCAGCCTTAGTTTTTATTACTTTCATGAATGTGGGCATGGTATAGTACCTCTTCACCAATACTTTACTCTAAGATGAGGACTAGGGCGCCTGGGTGGCTCAGTCGGTTACGCATTGATCTCTTGATTTCAGCTCAGGTCATGATCTCAGGGTTGTGAGATCCAGTCCTGCATCAGGCTCCATGCTCAGCACTAGTCTGTTTACGATTCTCTCTCTCTCTCTCCCTCTGCTCCTCCTCCCCCCACACTCACGCATGCTCTCTCTCTAAAATAAATAAACAAAATCTTAAAAAAAAGATGAGGACAATAAGAGCTACTAGTTAATAGAACTGTGTTAGAATTAATGAGTTAATATATTCCAAAGTTTAGTATAGAATCTTCCACTTAATAAGTGTAATATAATACATAACATTTCATAAGACAACCTATTTTTATTGTTTTTCCTAGTCCAGATTATCCCCATATCATTCTTTCAGTTTTTGATAGCACCACATATGTCCTAGATCTACTTCCCTGAGTAATACTTACCGGGAATTGACCTCCATTCTTGTTTTCTATCATCCCCAACTTGTCCCTTGAGGAGCCGTATTATATATTATGTTTATTTTCTTTCCTTTATTGGTTTGGCACTGCAGTTCATTCCCATTCAGGGAGCTTCTATCCTAACAGGTCATGTATGTCATTTTAATACTTTTCCTTCTTTTTCTTTGTTTTCTAATCATTTATTTGCTAGTCCTAGAAGCTTCTCTGTCTTCAGCTTTTCACTTGCCAGAAGACATCAAAATGCACACATTCAGTAGACAATTGGTTATGGATTTCTGGTATTTTGAACAGAGGTGTTTCTGAAGACGTAGCTTCAGGAGACATAGGCATACAATTGGTAACCAAAGCCATGAGGGTGGATAGTGTAAATATGGTGGCAAAGTAAGAGCCTTCGAGTGAACAGAAGTAGCCAAACATGTAAAAGTCTGAAAAGTCAGAGTAATAGTTCAGATATACACTTTCAAAGGCTGATAAGAGGTTAAGCAATATGAGAGGGGAAAAAAGTCCATTACATTTAGTGACATAGTGTCCATAGGTATCTTGGTGTCTGCTATAGTCTATGACAGTTTCAGCTCCCACTGAGAAGGTGGGATGAGTTGGGATTCAGAGGATAGCTAAAGGAACTGGCCTAAGACAGAAAGAATGACATCTCTTTCATTGTGACTAGAGAAATGAAATAACAGATGAACATGCACTATGGTGGTTATATGGCTTCTGTTTACTCTGAGAAGTAGAAGAAAATTGAAAAGGGAAAACTTGGAGATAGTGGAGGATTTTGAAATTCTGACCGAGAAAGTGAGATTATGACTGGGGTACCAGGGGAACTAAGTAACAACTAAGGATCAGCTCCTATTAATAGTTGTGATGGAGGATCCTGGTAGTTCTGATCTTCTTGGGTAGGCATGTTCTCTATCAGTAACCATCAGTCAATGGCTGACCAAGAGAAGGTGAAGAGTTTCCTTCATTCAGGGACGAATGATGCTAGATTCATGTAGCTAAAGGTTAATGGGGAAAACTATGATGGTATAATGTAAATAAGGTCAATTTAAATTTTTCAATCTTACTTTTTCTTTTTCTAATTACTTTCATTGAAACAGTATTGTTTCCTAAGTTTTGGATTTATATTTTATTTCAACTAAAGGCTGCATTGGTAATTTTTGCAGCAGAGTTTTCTAGCTACTATTGCTGTTTAATAAAATACCCCTACAACTTAATGGCATAAAATAATTATTTTATAATGTACATGAATTATGTAGGTTAAGAATTCAACAAGGGAACTATAAAAGAAAAAATTGCACTCGACACTTGTTAAAAATGGCAAGGAAGATTTTATTCAAGACTATTACAATAGGAGTCAAGACTATCGCAATAGGGGAGAGAGATTAAACCCAACTCCACTGAAACAAAAGGCAGGAAGATTTTTAAATGCTGTGGTGAGCCAATGGGAGAGTACTGGAGGACATCGGAGGAAGGGTGGTCAATGTGATTAGGCCATCCCTGTTTGTTAATTGTAGTTTATTGAAGTTAGGCTCCTACCCTCCCACAAAGAATCAGAGATAGAGGTAGTATCTCTTTCAATAATTGCATTTCAAAGGGATGGCTCCCAGGACCTTGACAGAGATATTCCTGGGTTATAGAAGATCTACTTCTCAAAGAAGCAGAAAAAGAATCCATAATTGCAAGTTTTCTAAAGTAAATGCTCCAAGCAAAGGGAGGTCAGGTCTTTCTAACCCATAGTTAGAAAGAAGCTTGGCTTAAGTTTAGTCAAGCTGCAGGGAACTTTAAGGCCTTTCTTGGTCAGCAAGGGGGTGAGCTTATTTCCTTTGGAGAAATAATATAGATATATGTATCCAGACATAAGTATGCATTAACAACTGCTCTGGAGAAAGCAGAAAACTAGGTGGAAAACTATGAGCAGTAGTCAATAGACAGAGACCCTACTTGTCTTTGAAATAGGTATAATCCATATCATAATAGAAATCATCTGCCAAAGCCCTGATAATAATAAAGTACCACATATTCTTTTTAGTTGTGCAGATTTTATATATTATTCATCATACTGTAGGAGAATCCAACTCTCAGATCATAATAAGCTTTACTTTATCAGAAGCTATATGTAAAGGTTAACATTTGGTGTGTGCCCCAGATGTATACTAAAATTCAAATTTCATATATTTTGATAAAACTTTCCACATATTTGTGAAATATTCTAAATTTACAAGCAACAATTTTAGATTTGCAGAAACATCAGTTAAACCATTTTTAAAAATCTATGTATGGGATTCTAAATTTATACTACTTAAAAATCAATTTTATGGTCTGCTTTTGAGTCAGGTTAGATTTAGCCACACATTTTCCAATCTCCTATGCAATTATAATGTAAAGAGTGAATTATTGCACAGTATGAATGGGTTGAAAAGCTTGATCCTATTCCCTACGTTCTGTAGTGTCATGGTGGAATGGATGCTCATAAGTGCTTTTGATGAAAGGGGTTTGGCCATGCACAAACCAGAATTTTGATAGAAAGAACTACTAATAGAAACTTAAAATTTCTGTAGATAATTAATATTTTCTCGTCAATTTGTTGCATTTGCAGCTTTGCTTTGGTCTGGATAACCTAATGAGCTGCATGTTTTGCTACACTTGGCAAAAACAGAGTTCAGATATAGTACTTCAAGGGTTCAAAATAAGAAAAAATAAAAACTTTACATCTGATTAAAATATACTTGGGTAGAAGCTTTCTCCAGAAAATCTCAAGCATGTGAGATGTCATGAAATTGTGACAATGGGGGCGAAAAGTAAATACTGATAACTTTTTAAGGACATAAATTATCTTTCTTAGTTTGTAAAGTCATCAGTCTTAATTCCAGATTAAGTCTGCACATCAGGTAGTCTGTCTTTATTATTTTGTAAAATGAAAAGCTGCACAGGACTGAAACTATGTCTGTATATGTGAAATAATCTCAGTGAAATGGCATTTCAATTTTTTTGACCCTTATCACAAATGTCAGAATGATCTGACTTTCACATAAATTATAAAAATGTCCAGATATCAATATAATTGTACATATATATATCTTTCCACCTGCATGCAATATATATAAATATAATATTTTATACAGGTGCTACAAAAAATTGATATCATGTTATCTCTCCAGTGACATATAGCATAACTTTATATTTCACTTATGACAAGTGAAGGGAAAAAATTATGAAACTCATTTAAAAATAATACAGTCAAATTGAGGTGTGGGACATAGTGTTGGAGATAAGTTAGCTTAATAATAGACTAGCTTTTCCATTTCCATTGCATACACATTTATAAACTGTGAAGCACTAAGGGCAGAATCTGTGTACACAAGGTGAAGTAAATATTCATTGGTTTAAAAAGAAAACACAAAGTGGAAAATCTCAGATATCAGAACAGTTCATTGAGATGTAAATTCTGAATAATCTTCTACACTAAAAAAAATTATCTAATTATCAGTGTTAATGTCATGTTGTATAGATTTAGTGTTAAATATACTGATAGCTAAGTGATGGCTTTTAAATCATCTTAATCCTTTATAGCTGTTCTTTCTTTCTCCTCTCCTACTTCCCACTATCCTCTTTAGCCTCGTCCTCCTCCCCTTCACCTTCCTCCTCCTTTGTGATCTTTTTCTTCTCATTACTCAAAAAGTGAACATAACATTATGTCTCTATATGATGAGAAAGGCTGATCAGCTTAACAATGATAAAATCAAGTACAATTAAAATATTCCATTTTGTTTAAACTTGCCTGAGAAATGATAAACACATTTCATTTTATTATTTCAACACTGAATATATCAATACTTAGCGGCACTAAGCTGTTTTTTTTTTTTTTTTTTTAAAGATTTTATTTATTTATTTGACAGAGAGAGACACAGCGAGAGAGGGAACACAAGCAGGGGGAGTGGGAGAGGGAGAAGCAGGCTCCCCGCAGAGCAGGGAGCCCAATGCGGGACTTGATCCCAGGACTCTGGGATCATGACCTGAGCTGAAGGCAGTCGCTTAACCGACTGAGCCACCCAGGCTCCCACTAAGCTGGTTTTAAAACAAAATTAAGTTTAACTCAACTTCAAGTAAAGCATGCTTATCCTGACGGTTTCTTGTAATAAATGGTTTAAATAAACTAGCCAATAAACATTCAAAAGATGCTTTTAGAAGCAATTAACATACATTTTTCCTGGCCAGAAATAACTCAAACTTATTCCTATCCCCAGATAGCAATATTGAATGACACATTTTCAGATTTTAATCAAAACTAAAAACATGAAAGTCTCTATACTCCTAAGTACTACAGGGGACATTATATCATAATGTGTCGGCAAAGGTTTGAGCTGACGCCAGCTTGTTAATCAACTAGACGAACAAGAGTTCAGAAAGCTGAGGGAGCTCAGTATACTTCTTATCAAGTATACTCAGTAGTAATTTAGTAGCTGCAAAAGGTGAATCTATTTCTCTGTTTTTTTACCATGCAGTAGTAATTTCAGCCTTACATGAAATGTGTCTTTAGGTCCATCTACATATGAGATGTCAAAGTCTATGCAATTAATAAAAGTTTCCCCATCAAAAATAAAAGTAAATCTGTTTAATGGAAAAATGGATGCAAAACATTTTGTTCTTTCCTGCATCTCTTTTTCCATATCAAAAAGTGTTCAGAAACATTGTAGTGATGTCTGAATTACCAGGTATGTTTAAGAAAGTAAAAAATATTTTCAGGATACCAAATTACTCAGAATATAAAATAAAATACATACATACAGATAAGTAATAAATTACATAAGAAATAATTAGTAACTTTTTAATCCCATCATTATTTAAATCTTTAAATGTTATTCTTGTGTTTTTTTTCTATTTTAATTACTCTATTACATTTTGGGCTTCATGAATTAAGTAATTTATTTTAAATTTTTAGGCAGAAGTATGGGTTGTCTCAACTTTTAATGTAATAGACCACTTACGCCTCAATGGAAATATGTAAACATAATTTAATAAATTTATGGACCTGAATCTTTCGGTGAGCAAATTTATTCCACAGAGCAAATCACCTCTCTAGTTTATAGAATAATACGGATAGAGAGTGAATTAAAGCCACTATAAAATGGCTTTCTTGTAGTACTCTTTGCTGCTAGGATAAGAGCTCCTCTTTGTACAAGGAGAGATTTAGGTCATCTCTTTTGCACACTAGCTAGCATGTTAGTAATGAACAATCATCCAAGAAGTCAATTTTTACTTGTTAGTGCTCTATAAAGAGAATGGTGGTCTGTTTGGATTATATTATGACGTAGAGTAAGGAAAAACACAAGGTTTCCTCCAATGGTATTTGTTTCCTAAATTTCCTAATTATTATCTTCTTTAATGGGGAAAATGTCATTAACATATTCAGTTGGGATGTTAAGATAAATGAAGTTACTACAAATAATAATTTATTTGTTGGATTAAACGTACAAAGCAAAGCATTTAAGAATTAAAATTATTAAGCATTTTCTTTTGTACTTCTGGATATCGGCATAAATCAAATACGTTACTCCACAGAAAGAGTTGAAGCAGAAGCTGGAATGACCAACATCACGGCCTTTAAGGTATCACCCTCTTCTAATGAACACATTAATGGATTTTCTTAATAACCTTTTAAAGTAGTAAAAAAATGCATAACACTAAAGCATAAACACTAAAACATAACATAAAAAGTAAATCCCATTTGTCACTACACCGATACTCAGTGCTTCCTCTGTTCTTATATAATTAAATAGGACACTGTTTACTTTGTTCAAAGAAGAAATACAGTGATATATTGAAACAAATTCTATTTTCTAAATTAATATTATTTAATAATTAGTTTCTAAATTAATAAGAATCTTAATTGCATCACATTTCCAGACCATTAAATATATATATATATATATATATATATATATTTTATTTTTTCATGAGTAAAGGGATAGAAGTTTATTAAGTGAAGATACAGAAAAGCTCTCAAGAGTGAGAGGGGTCCCAACAGGGTTGTCAATGAGGGCCTTTAGGGTTTATCTTTTATAGAAAGCTAACCAGGGAACTTAAATCCTTTTTAACATCTCTATTGATAACATCTTCAATGGCGTACTTCCTTTTTAGGGTCTGGTTATTCTTTGTTGGTCACAGGTGATTATCATAAAGACACCCACCCCACATGACCCACCCCACATGCCTAGGGCAGGGTAGTCCTCCACCCCTAAGGAGGGCACGTGTTGTGATAAGCACTGGGAGTTCTATGCAACTAATGAATCATTGAATACTACATCTAAAACTAACGATGTAATATACAGTGGCTAACTTAACATAATAAAAAAAAGAAAGAAAGAAAATATATGAACATGCAGGGGCACCTGAGTGGTTCAGTCTGTTAAGTGTTAGACTTAATTTTGGCTCAGGTCATGATCTCAGGGCTGTGAGATCGAGCCCCATGTCAGGCTCTGTGCTGGGAATGGAACCTGCTTGAGAGTCTCTCTCTCCCTCTGCCCCTCCCACCCC
The DNA here is from genome assembly GCF_004348235.1 of Phoca vitulina. NCBI lineage: Eukaryota > Metazoa > Chordata > Mammalia > Carnivora > Phocidae > Phoca > Phoca vitulina. The sequence continues at coordinate 9,180,131 of NW_022589717.1, forward strand.
TCTCTCTCTCTTAAAAAAAAAAAAAAGTAAAAACAAGAAATATGAATATGTGAACATAAAATATGAACAAATGAACTTATTGGTAAAATGAACTTATTACCCTAATTTATAGTCATGTTAGCAACAATGGTGGAAGGAAATTTTATAAACTTAAAACACATGCCCTTTGGATCTCACTTTTCCTGAGGTGCTTAGATTCCACTGACACTAACTCTATTTTAAGTCATGGAGAGGAAAACTTCTTTAGACTTTTTCACCCCAATACCATTGTTCTTATTCTCCCATATGTTAGTGGTCACTCACTCTGTTTCACAGAGAAGAGTTGGTAAGCTGACTCTCCCCAAAGTATTCCACAATTTCCTTAGATTAATTGGGAAGATTCATTTTCTTGCTTGAAAAAAGGGATGATCAAAAATAAATTCACAATTTACTGAGTTGTTTGAGGATTAAAAGAGTCACTTTTTTAAAAAGCCTCAGATGAATTATAGAGTCTCAACAGTGTCAGGGATTCATATTTCAACCGTTGTTAGAAATTAGACTTGGGTTTTGATTACTAATGGCCTGTGACACAGGAATGTCCACATCTTCTCTGAAAAATACATACTCCTAGTGGGGTTCTTGAAGGAGATATAGGTAAGAAAAAGAAAACAAATGAGAAATGAGATGCTGTTTTATAATCTTTGAGGTGTCATTATTTTTGTAGGAAGAATTCAGTGTGAGGCTTCATAAAGCTGGGTTGGCCATGAGCCTGAGACCAAAGGCTCAGGCATGATCTTTGACACTAAAGCTACAATCCAAAAATGAAGACAAAATAAAGACATTTTCAAACTTTATTAAGTTGCCTGTGCAGCATTACTTTTTCTCCCTTTATTGATATTTAAGATTAATTGCACTGATCTTCCCATTTTTCCAGCAACTCCTCCATTCATGACCTTTGCACTGTGACTTTGAAGCTCCTCCTATCAAAAGACGAAAAATCTCCAATCTTGAATCTAGGCCTTGGCAATAGAATGCAATATATCTGACAAGTCAATTCTGAACCTAGATCTCAAGAGTCTTGTGTGCTTCCCACTCTCAAACTTTAAACCCCTGCCTCTGCCATGAGAACAAATTCAGACTGTTGGAAGATACGACGTGGAGCAGAGCCAAGTCCTAACACCTAAGGCCATTTTACATGACCCAGCTCCACACAGTCCAACTGGTAAGTGCAGACGTAAGAATAAGCCTAGTTAAGATCAGCTGAATCCAGCTGAGACTAGTAGAATCACCTAAATATACATAACCTTATAAGAAATAATAAATATTTGTTTTTTTATGATAATAGGTATTCACATGCTTTATTACACAGAAATAATTAAATGATACAGTTGGATGCTTAATTCCTCATTCATTTGTACTACTTATCACACAGGATATGGCTGAGGCTGCTTTGTATGACCTCTAGTGAAGTGGTGAACATCACATCTAGGCATGGTCAACCACAGTACCCCAACACCCAGTCTAAGTACTTTAGAAATAGACCAAAGCTGGGCCGGCATTTTACCAGAGATCTTTCACCACAGTTTTTAGAAAAGTCTTTCTCTTTTTGATGAGCTGATTAATCAAACTGAGTGTGTCAATCTAGGAAACAAAGAGGCAATGTATCCATGACAGAACTCTTAGAACATCATTGGGACTTTGGACTTGCTGTATCTAAAAGAACTAATTTTGGTTACATAAACCAATAAATTCTTTTTAAAAAATTTTTTTTAACTGAAGCAAGTATTGTTTGGATTTCCATCACAACAAATAATTTCTGAGGACTTTATCACCATCTACCTAGTCATATGGGAGAAAGAACTTTAAGAGACTGCTGGAGAGGTACTGTGGTCAGCCAGTCCCTCAATAGTAGGTAAGAGAAAGTTGATCCAACAAAGGGCAGGCACATTGTGTCTTTGAATACATAGTGCCTCATCGAAGTGAACATGTCCTAAGTCATTTCTCTGAATTTAAACTATCATATTGTAAATCCCACTTTCCTTTGAAGCAGGAGCTAAGATTCTAAGTAGGAGGATAAGATAAAATCCTGTTATGACAAAATTAAACAAAGGCTGAAAGTATTACCCCCCACTCCCACCCCTATTACTAGGCACTAAGTTGAAATGATCAAGTTGCATAAATCTTTCATTGGCAAACAGTCAAAGGATGTCTTAGGATTCTATTTTCAATTATGGTACATCCTGGAATGGAATGGAAGAAATGTCAGACTGATAATTTTCTAGATTGCTTACAATTATAACTATACTATTCTGCCTTCCCAGGTGCCTTCATTTGTTTGGGTGTGCATGCATTCAGGAAGGTAACATCTTCTATTTAAAGCCACTAGACAAATCAGACAACTTTGTCAATTGTCAAACATCAGGATCACTATAAATGGCGCTCTCTATTTTAATGTTATTTGACAAAATTTGCCTATATAAAGGATCTTTAAAAATACGATGCTTAATTTTTTGGTCATGCAAATGGAATATATTGTGCCTTATTTGAAATTCGGGGCAAAAAGATCAGTTAAAGGTAGACAGGAAATATGAAATACAGGAAATAATTTTCCAGTGTCTTTGGTTAAAATAGCTATTATAAACACAGTAAGGTGACAGTTGAGAAGTTTAGCATGAGTTAAAAAAGTATGTTTTGATGATGATAAACCTTTTATGTTCAGAATGGAAAAGCACAAACAGTAAAATTAGCCCTGGAGAAATAGGATGTGAAGTTTACTCACCACGATCAGCATTTGCTTTAGTGTGAATCTGGAATCTTAGCAATTTACTCAATATAAACAAAAGCCAGAAAGGTTGGCTATATGTCCAGCAATACTTTTAATAAAACAAAGAGCAAATAGTGCATGCTCTTGAATTTAGCCATGCCAAATGTATTTTTTAAAGAAATAACTTAACGATGAGGATAGTTGGTCTCTATGCCTAGATCACAGATGGAGACGCCTAAATCCGTCTGTACTTGGCATGCACTGCCGCTCATGTTATGCACACAAGAGAGGGAAGACCAAGAACAGGGTTACATTAATTTATGCCTGTTATGAAATAAACAATTAGATTAACATCAAATGGAATCTTCTCTAATAAGGCTAATTTCCTTCCTTAACACTCTGGATATTTAGTGCCCATCCATATTAGGAATGAATGTAAATAAATAAAATACATGAAGTTGTGTTAAACGGAGATCCACTAATTATATAGCTGTTAGTTTTCCATTCGATACTCTTCTCTGTAAGCTTTTTTTCCAATTTTACATTCATTTTCATGTCTAATTGAAAATATATAACATCAAGGAAAGAAAGAGAGTTATCTTTCTTAAAGGCAAGGGGAAGGGCTTTATTTTAAATGGAAATTTAACTGGTATTTAGCACATTTCCATTTTCAGTTCAGTGTTCGTTATTCTGGGATACATAAACTTACCAGATCTCAACAGTGAACAATAGAACACACCGTAGTGTTGGAATTGTAATTGGCAGGAAAAAAGGTGAATGAAAGAAAAAATACAGGAACACCTTGGTGGCTCAGTTGGTAAAGCATCTGCCTTCGGCTCAGGTCATGATCCCAGGGTCCTGGGATCGAGCGCCGCATTGGGCTCCTTGCTCAGCACAGAGCCTGCTTCTCCCTCTCCCTCTGCCTGCCGCTCCCCCTGCTCGTGCTCTCTCTCTCTCCGAAAAATAAATAAATAAAATCTTAAAAAAAAAGAAAAAGAAAGAACAAATACAGCAACAGGAAAAAAAGAGAGAGAAGAAAGGAGGAAGGAAAGAAGAGAGAAAATCTGTGTTGATAATCCAGACACTGTTCGGCCATGGACATAAATAATGGGATCCTTATTTACTGGATTACAATTACACTGAAGCAGTACTTGGACTTTCTTCAATATATGCTCTTTTCCATTGTTTCTGAGATGGTACCTGTTTCACATGTCAAATTTAGAAATGTGTGAGTATAATAACATGATAATGTTGCTTAAATTTTTAATATACTTTAATATTTTTAAAATATCTGTTCACAAATTATTATTATGTGTTTTATTATAACATAATAAAAAATTTATGCAGTATGCATTTTGATAGATTTTATAGAAACACAATGATGATTCGGAGAAACCTGATGATAGATGCAGAACAGAACTTTCTCATTCCTCACCAGTGCAGCACCTATTATATCTGGTGGCCTTCTTAGCAGTTGTCCAGCTCAAATTCCCACAGAACTTGGTGAAATTTTAAGAAATATGTACAAATGAATGTTTAAAGCAAGTTACATAAAAGTTCTAAAAAAAATTCTTAAATAAATTTTTGAGTCAAAAGCAATGGACTATAATGCCTTCTTAAATAGTTTATGAATTCTATCCAAAATTACCATGGAATTTTGGATAATAAGCATACAGATTAGTATTAAGTTATAGTTAGAGCAGTCTTCATGAAGTTTTTATAAGCTTTAGTGATAAGTAATCAAGTCCATCTATGGAAGTGGTTTTACGTGGCATATATAGTCTAGCCTGTGCATGTGCTTTCATTGACATGTGTGTGTGTGTGTCTGTGTGTGTGTGTGTGTGGACATATAGCAAATCACAACTATCACTGTGAATGAGGGTAACTGTTCGTAAAAATGTATTTGTTTTGCACATCCTTATAATATGAAGACATTGATTACATATTAAAATTGGGTAGTTAGAAGAATCAAAACTAAGATACATAAAATGTTAAGCCAGAAAAATATTTTTTAATAATAATTTAAGCACAATTTGTTAAAACTTTGTAGAAAGTGTTAGCACAGAGGTTTTAAATTTGTCATTATAATTCATTCCTGAGATGAATCATTTTCTAAAATTAATTTATTAATTACAGCAGTTAAGTGTAATTATTCTACCTATTCAAGATTTTTATTATTACTTTTTAACTCCAAGATAAATTCAGTGGAGGGTAATTACCATAACAATAATTCAGCACACATTTTCCGATCTGCTTGGTATTACAATATGTTCTCCAGAGTACCAGCTTCCACATTAATCAGTCATTCATTAACTTACCTCCCTGTTCAGTGAGGCCTTCTAGAAGCAACTTAAAGGATAATATTTTTTTTCCAAAAGGAATTGGCAGAAGAGATGTCCTTGTTCTGATTTCTGTTTTGGTTTTAATAAAAGCTTTAAGTAAATTAAGGGAGAAAAACAGAAAAGTGGAAGAAAGAAGTTTATCAAATAATCCTGGGTACCAAACATACACACATAAGATAAAAATCTAACATGTATTACATGAGAAAAGAAAAGGCTCTGAAATCATGTGTCTTCCCGAGCAGAAAGTCTCAAGTCTAAGCAGACACCTTTATTACACACCTTTTCCCAAAAATGTCAATGCACCACTGAGAACATCACATCCAATTAGCACTGCACTGGGCACCCTGTTATCACATTCAGTGATACTAAAAAAGCACTAGTGAGAACTAGAAAAGCACAACATGGTTATGCCTGCCTTCTTGAGAGGCTTTAGCTGCTCATAATTACATACCTGAGTTTGTAGAAAGTTTAGCACAACACTTCAGAATCACACCTCTATGTATTCCACCTCTGCCCCAATTGTATTTCTAATACAAATGCATCGCACTAGCTTTGTTTCAGAAGCAGCAAAAGTTAATATATACTCATATTACACAAATGGAATTCTAGAGAGAGATTTTTTTAAACATTTGGGGGTTATAACTATTCCTGAATCTGATGAAACAATGGGCACTAGTCCCATGAAAGTATTAGTATCCAAATATTCTTTTTAAATGCAAGCTATTTCATGGAATCTTATTATGTACTGTAAGTTAAGACTACATGCTCTGTCATTTTTCTAGATCATTTCTTTTACCCCTGTCATATCTTGCAAGCACACTGACTGACAAAGACAAACAAAAATGTTGACTTTTCTACATCTTTAACAACTGACTTAAAAATATTTTAGAAGATTTTATTTATATATTTGAGAGAGAGAGAGAGAGTGCACGCACAAGTGGGGGAGCGGCAGGCAGAAGGAGAAGCAGCCACCAGCTGAGCAGGGAGCCCGATGCAGGACTTGATCCCAGAACCTTGGGATCATGACCTGAGCCGAAGGCAGACGCTTAACTGACTGAGCCACCCAGGCGCCCTTGTGATTTTAGCATTATAAAATTGAAACAAATGCACTTCTGCAGATATAACTGAAAGATCTGATATATTCAATGCCATAGGCAAATGTATAATTAATGTTGTTCAGAATTTTAAAGTATAGTGAAAGTTAAGTTACTATATCATATAGAAATCAGGGATTTATTTGTCAATGACAATTAGTAATTTCTAACCATGATTCAGATAAATTTCTTAATTAGAACATATACATTTTTTAAGATTTTTATTGGTGAATCTGTGTATTTGCTAGCTTTTACACTGTCTTCTACATTTCGACATAAGAATACATCTTTGTAAAGTACTAAATAAAAGAAACAAAATAGAATTAAATTATAGTAGTTTACATTCTGCAAGTGTGCATAAACTTTATTTTCATGATAGTCAACCCAAGGATATCTGCTAATTATAATGCACTAATCATTTTACCCAAGGAAATGAAGCTGTTAAAATATTCAAAATGACTAAAAAAAAAAGTTTCATTTGCACTGAGTTTTTACCAGGAGAAATTTGACAGAAGAACGTGTTCTGGGCAATCAATCATGGTTGTCTACAATGGTATTAATCACCTCGTGGGCCAGGATGTTTGTCTTCTCATCTTTGAGGCTTAGATACTTAAAAACTTTCTGCCAAGATGCTCTTCATGTAAATGAACCATATGTTGGAAGTTTACAATGTTGCCAAGGTGTTGTTAAGACTTGTTCAAGGTAGAAAGTTTTGCTCATTATGCTTATATTTACTGTAGAAAACTTCCTCTAAGTCCTTAGTAGGACAGTCCAAATGTTCAAAGTTTGGAAAATGAAAATAGCATTTATTACTATAGCTTCTTTCTTACATATGATTTATCAGCACACAGATATAACAAAGAATGATTTTATTGGGATTTTTTCCTAGTTCTCAGAGGGAATAAATACATCAAATGCATGCTATCAGTATTAGGTTTTCCTTCTGGGAAAATCTGACATCTATTCAATAGTTGTAATTACATAACTTGATACTATTTTTACTAATATCAAGTGGTTTTTATCCATAAACTGGTTTTTAAATGTTTTATTATTCATTTAATCATTGAAATATTTTGATTTGATTTCCAAAATAATATTAGGAATTCTTTTCTCAGAATATAGTTTAATATCACCATTCAGTTTCAGTAACATGAGGCTCAAAAAGCAATCGGTGACTAAAAATTAGCAATTATTCATATTTGGAAATGAGAGCCTCTATTAGGTGATACATAGTTGACAACAGAAAAGACATAGTTCAATTCATGATAAATAAAGTCAGTAGAATTTAGAGCTAATTTCTAAATAAATAATTGTGAGGCAAAATGAATACATAAAATATAATCTCTAAAAAAGGAATCTACAGGGGCGCCTGGGTGGCCGTCAGTTAAGCGACCGACTCTTGTTTTTGGCTCAGGTCGTGATCTCCCTGTTATGGGATCAAGACCCACGGGCTCTGCGCTCAGCGCAGGGTCTGCTTCAGATTCTCTCTCCCTCTCCCTCCCACTCCCACTCTCTTTCTCAAATAAATAAAATCTTTTCAAAAATAATAAAAATTAAAAAATAAAAAAAAGTCATATACATATAAATCTTCAGAATGAGGCAGGTAGAATAGGGAAATGTTGGGTAACTGCAGAAGGAAAGACAAGGAACAGGGAACTGACCTGACACCCGTTGAGTAACAGAATACTTGTTGCTAGGAGAAGCTCCAAGGTTGTGCAACTGCAACACAAATGCGCATCATCATCCCTCCACTGGGGGCGCTACAGGACTTCCAGTAGATCCAGCGAAGAGAAAACTCAGACTGCGCCTGTGCAGTGACTACCCTAGAGCAGGCCTAATGATCCGCAAAGTTCTTGGAAGGCTGCCTGTTCCCCAAACCCTACATAAATGTTCCACCCCTTAATTATAACTGCCTATAAGAATCAGAATCCTACATTTATCTCAGGCGACTCAGATCCTCTGAGTGTGTCTGCACCCTCGTCCCTAACCTGAAGTGTGTACTTTTGCACTTTTGCTTTTCTTTTTTTTAAAGATTTTATTTATTCATTTGAGAGAGAGAGAGAGAGAGCACAAGCAGGGGGAGCAGCAGAGGGAGAGGGAGAAGCCGGCTCCCCGCTGAGCAGGGAGCCCTAGGCAGGGCTCAATCCCAGGACCCTGGGATCATGACCTGAGCCAAAGGCAGAGGCCTAAACAATTGAGCCACCCAGGCGCCCTGTGCACTTTTGCTTTTCAATAAAACTTCTGCTATGCTTTACTCTGACTTGGCCTTGAGTTGTTTCTTGTGGCACGGTCAAGAACCTGGCACCTGCTGGTGGTTGACGTCTTGGGGCCGAGAATTCCCCCAGTCTCCGGTGTCAATAAGAAAGCATTTGGTATAAAAGCAAATGTTCATTACACATTTAAGTTTCATGATCTTTTACAGGGAATGGGGAGATAGCTAGATAGAAATTTCATCTCTATTTGTGTCTGTGTTCAAGAAGTATATTAGTATGTAATTTTTTTTGACCTGTGATGTCCTTACCTAGTTTGGCAATCAAAGTAATACTGGTTTCACAGAATAAGTTGAAAAGTTTTGTTTCCAGAACAGGAAAGGCCCCAGGGCGCCTGGGTGGCTCAGTTGGTTAAGCGACTGCCTTCGGCTCAGGTCATGATCCTGGAGTCCCTGGATCGAGTCCCGCATCGGGCTCCCTGCTCGGCAGGGAGTCTGCTTCTCCCTCTGACCCTCCCCCCTCTCATGTGCTTGCTCTCTCTCATTCTCTCTCTCAAATAAATTAAAAAAAAAAAAAAAAAAAAAAAAAAAAAAAAAAAGGAAAGGCCTAGCCACAGAGCTGCTCCAAAAGTCACAAGGGGACTTCTAGGAGCTGAGCATGAGCACAGATTGCAGCTTGTCCTTACCTACTTTTAAAGGGTCACAACAAAAGCTCATTAGGCACTCATAAGTATACAATACATAAATAAATACAATTATAACAAAATGCATCATGGGTAGGCACATGCGCAGAAGCCAAAATGTAATATAAACACCAGCTGTCAATCAAAAATGTCAATCAAAGCCAAATTTACATATGCACAAAGCAGGCTAGAGCTTCTCAGTGCCTTTGCCATGCTTGCTCAGGCAGTGGCCCCCTTTCACTCTTGAAAGTGTAGTATACTTATCTATTCAATAAACCCTATCTCCCCTTTCTGGTCTCAGGCCTCCAATTCTTTGGTGCATCTGGGACAAAAACTCAGTGACCAGTAATACTGCATATTTCCATATTGATTTCATAACAGACATGGAATCAGCAGTTATGTTCCTTCTTTCATTTCTAATTTTGATAATTTTTGTTCCCTTTTATCTTCATTAGTCCATCCACATGTTTAGCAATTTTAGATCTTTCTAAAATTTGATGCCACTGATTTTCTCCATTGTTAATTTGCTTTCTACTTCATTTTGTATGACTCTTGATCTTTGTATCATCCTTTTTGGGAGGTCAAATCTTATTAGATTTGATAAGACTTTGTCCATTATTTATTCAAATATTTTATGCTTCTCCCTCTTCTAGGACTTGTTATAAGACATAATGTTTAGAAGTTGGGTGAGCAGGAGGAATTCAAAGAAAAACTTCTAGTTCCCTGACACACATCCTTAACTGAGAGGGGAATGAGTCAAGTTGCTGTTAGAGTAATTTGAGGTCAACAAATAGTTTCTGACCTAAGGGAATTTCTGTGGGTGTAGAGAGTTATGGTCCCTGGAAAGTAAGTTAGAAAGCAAACATAATGACAATGAAAGTTTTTGCTTCTACATTTGGTCTTATTGTGTGCTATTATTTTTAGAGAAAAACAGTGAATTTTGTGTTTTTATGTTTTCTTAGTGAACTTCCCAGGAAGTATAGTATACATGCTCAAACTTAAAAAGTATTTAAAGATGATGATGAAGTGGATCAAACAAAGGATTGCTGAACTGCTGTGTGTTGGGCAGGTTGATGAACTTTAATCACAATTTTCCCTTTATTTCTGGACTATTTAACTCACATTAATCTCAATATTTGCTATAAATCAGTTTGAGTGTCATGCTTATAATTACATGAAAATATCTAAGAATGAATAACATTTTAAGCATATGATATTAGGATAGTAAAATCATAAGATCTGCTTTATGGAAATACAAATCTTTTCTATTATGTAAATACAGTGAAGAAGAGCTAGTTCTAACCTAAAGAAGATAAATACACACATTATAAACCTCATGCTAAAATCTTCCAAATAACTGAATGTTGGAAACATTATTCTCTTTGTCTCTTTTTCTTTGTTGGTTTTATTCTATGTTATTGTCATACTCTATCTCTTCCTCTTTCTGTTTCCCTTATATACTCAAACACACTTTTTAGGTTGAATAGATTTGTGAAGAATTTATTTGCTTCCAGTGAGTTTATTGCTTGGAGAAAAGTTGAGATTTTGAAAAGGAAATGTAAACTTTTTCAGTCCAGCTTGACAGGTCTATTATATTTCAGATTTAGAAGAAATGATTCATAAGTTCCTTAGATTGATGGGACTAGCCTACCTGTTTAGCAGAAACTCAGCTTCAGGGCATCAATTTTTAGTGGGATTTTTCTCAGTGCAGGTAACATAGATGTTTCCACTCATAGAGAAATTTTGTTATGAAAACAATAGGCACAACATACTACTCTTCCTTTGGTACTGCCACCTAATAAAATAAGTAACATGTACTGAGAGCTTATTACACACTAAGCAATGTTGTAACCATTTTCATGTGTTAACTCATTTAATTCTCACATAAGCAATATGAAGTAAATAACATACACATACCTATTTTATATGAAAAAAGTGAAGTGCCTGAAGTGTAAACAGCTTGTCCAAAGTTACACAGTAAATGAAGGTATTCAGGTTTCAACTCAGACTTTTGTGCTCTAAAGTTCAGTTGGTAATGAAACATTATGGTTAGTTTTATCCTCCCTGAATATGTGCCACTATTAAAGCTTTAGTGGCTGCCTGAATTAATTGTAGCAGTATTTCTGTGGATAACCTTTGCTCTTTCAGGTTACTGCTATGTAACATATATAAATTTTAAGGCATTTTCAGTAGAAATATTAATTAATATCAGTGATAGTACTTAAAATTTCAGTCCATATTTCTGATTATTGATCTAAATGAAGTGCAATATTAAGCTTCAACTGGACTTTTTTAAGTTTTTATTTAAATTCTACTTAGTTAACATATAGTGTAATATTGGTTTCAGGAGTAGAATTTAGTGATTCATCACTTACATATAACACCCAGTGCCCTCCTAATCCGCATCACCCATTTAGCCTATCCTCTGACCACCTGCCTTCCAGCAACCCTCAGTTTGTTCTCTATAGTTAAGAGTCACTTATGGTTTGCCTCCCCCTCTTTTTTTTTCTCCCCTTCCCCTATATTCATCTGTTTTGTTTCTTACATTCCACATATGAGTGAAATCATATGGTATTTGTCTTTCTCTGACTGACTTATTTCACTTAACATAATACTCTCTAGCTCCAGCCACGTTGTTGCAAGTGGCAACATTTCATTCTTTTTGATGGCTGAGTAATATTCCATTACTATATATGAAATAGATATATAGATATATAGATATATATCACCTCTTCTTTATCCATTCATCAGTTGATGCATGTTTGGTCTCTTTCCATAATTTGGCTATTGTTGATAATGCTGCTATAAATATCAGAGTGTATGTATCCCTTCAAATCAGTATTTTTGTATCTGTTGGGTAAATACTTAGTAGTGCAATGGTTGGGTTGTAGGGTAGTTCTATTCTTAACTTTTTGAGGAACCTCCATACTTTTTTCCAGAGTGGCTGCACCAGTTTGCATTCCCACCAACATCATAAGAGGGTTCCCCTTTCTCCACAACCTCACCAATATCTGTTGTTTCCTGTGTTAATTTTAGCCATTCTGACAGGTGTGAGGTGGTATCTCATTGTGGTTTGGACTTGTATTTCCCTGATTGATGAGTGATATTGAGCATCTTTTTATGTGTCTGTTAGCTATCTCTGTGTCTTCTTTGGAAAAATGTCTATTCATGTGTTCTGTCCATTCCCTAACTGGGTTATTTGTTTTTTGGGTGTTGAGTTTGATAAGTTCTTTATAGATTTTGGACACTAACCCTTTATCAGATATGTCATTTACAAATATCTTCTCCCATTCTGAAAATTTCCTTTTAGTTTTGTTCATTGTTTCCTTCACTGCACAGAAGCTTTCTATCTTGATGATGTCCCAACAGTTCATTTTTGCTTTTGTTTCCCTTGCTTCCAGCAGCATGTCTAGTAAGAAGTTGCTACAGCTGATGTCAAAAAGGTTACTACCTGTGTTCTCCTCTATGATTTTGATGGTTTCCCACTTCACATTTAGGTCTTTGATCCATTTTGAATTTATTTTTGTATACAGTGTAAGAAAGTGGTCCAGTTTCATTCTTTGGCATGTAGCTGTCCAGTTTTCCCAACACCATTTATTGGAAAGACTGTCTTTTTTCACTGGATATTCTTTCCTGCTTTGTGGAAGATTAGTTGACCATATAGTTGTGGGTCTACTTCTGGGTTTTTTGATTTGTTCCATTCATCTGTGCGTCTGTTTTTTTGTGCCAGTAGCATACTGTCTTGATGACTACAGCTTTGTAATATAGCTTGAAACCAGGAATTGTAATGCCTCCAGCTTTGCTTTTCTTTTTCAGGATTACTTTGGCTATTCGGGGTTTTTGTGGTTCCATACACATTTTAGGATTGTTCTAGCTCTATGAAAAATGTTGGTGGTATTTTGATAGGGATTGCATTAAATGTGTAGTTTGCTTTGGTAGTATGGACATTTTAACAATATTTGTTCTTCCAATTCATGAACATCAGATGTTTGTGTCATCTTAAATTTCTTTCATAGATGTTCTATAGTTTTCAGAGTTCAGATCTTTTACCTTTTTGGTCCTAGATATCTTATGGTTTTGGGTGTAATTGTAAATGGCATTGATTCCTTGATTTCTCGTTCTGCTGCTTCATTATTGGTGTATAGAAATGCAATAGATTTCTGTACATTGATTTTGTATCCTGTGACTCTGCCGAATGCATGAATAAATTACAGCATTTTTTTAAGTCTTTTGTGTTTTCTACATAGAGTATCATGTCCTCTGCAAATCATGAAAGTTTGACTTCTTCCTTGCTGATCTGGATGCCTTTTATTTCATTTTGTTGTCTGTTTGCTGAAGCTAGGACTTCTAGTACTGTTGAATAACAATTGCGAGAGTGGACATCCCTGTCTTGTTCCTGACTTTTTAGAGGAAAAGCTCTTAGTTTTTACCTATTGAGGGGATATTAGCTATGAGTCTTTCATATATGGCCTTTATGATGTTGAAATATGTTCTTCCATCCCTACTTGTTGAGGGTTTTTATCAAGAATAGATGTTGTATTTGTCAAATGCTTTTTCTGCATCTATTGAAAGGATCATATCCTTTCTTTTATTAATGTGGTGTATCACACTGATTGGTTTGTTCATATTGAACCAACCTTGCAGCTCAGGAATAAATCCCACTTGATTGTGGTGAATGATTCTTTTAACATACTTTGGATTTCATTTGCTAGTATCTTGTTGAGAATTTTTGCATCCATGATCCTCAGGGATATTGGCCTATAATTCTCCTTTTTAGTGGTGTCTTTGATTTTGTAATCCAGGTAATGCTGGCTTTGTAGAATGAATTCAGAAGTTTTCCTTCCATCTCTATTTTTTGGAACAGTTTGAGAAGAATAGGTATTAACTCTTCTTTAAATATTTGGTAGAATTGCCCTGGGAAACCATCTGGCCCTGGACTTTTGTTTGTTGGGAGATTTTTTATTAGTGATTCAACTTCTTTGCTGGTTATGGTTCTGATCAAATTTTCTATATCTTCCTATTTCAGTTTTGGTAGTTTATGTGTTTCTAGGAAGTTATCCATTTTCTTCCAGATTGCCTAACTTGTTGGCATATTAATATTCTCTTATAATTGCTTGTATGTCTGCGGTGTTGGTTGTGATCTCTCCTCTTTTATTTGTGATTTTATTTATTTGGGTCCTTTCTCTTTTCTTTTTGATAAGTCTGGCTAGGGGCTTATCAATTTTATTAATTCTTTCAAAGGACCAGCTCCTAGTTTCATTGATCTGTTCTACTGTTTTTGTTTGTTTGTTTTGTTGTTGTTTGTATATCATTTACTTCTGCTCTAAACTTTATTATTTCCCTTCTGCTGGCTTTAGGCTCTATTTGCTGTTCTTTTTCTAGCTCCTTTAGGTATAAGTTTAATTTGTATATTTGAGACTTTTCTTGCTTCTTGAGGTAGGCCTGCATTTCAGTATACTTCCCTCTTAATGACCACTTTTGATGCATCCCAAAGATTTTGGACTATCCTGTTTTCATTTTCATTGGCTTCCATGCATTTTTTTTTTATTTTGTCTTTAATTTCCTGGTTAACTCATTCATTCTTTAGTAGGATGTTCTTTAATCTCCATGTATTTGTGGCCTTTCCAAAGTTTTTCTTGTGGCTGACTTCAAGTTTCACAGTATTATGGTCTGAAAATAAGCATGGTATGATCTCAATCTTTTTGTACTTATTGAGGTATGATTTGTGACCCAGTTTGTGATCTGTTCTGGAGGATGTTCAGTGTGCAATGGAGAAGAATGTGTATTCTGCTGCTTTAGGATGAGATGCTCTGAATATATCTGTTAAGTACATCTGGTCCAGTATGTCATTCAAAGCCCCAGTTTCCTTGTTGATTTTCTGCTTAGATAATCTGTCTATGGCTGTAAGTTGGGTGTTAAAGTCCCGTACTATTATTGTATTGTTATCAATGAGTTTCTTTATGTTTCTTTATATATGATTTATATATTTGGGTGCTCCCAATTGGGGGTCATAAATATTTGCAATTGTTAGATCTTCTTGTTGGGTAGACCCCTTTATTATGATATAGTGCCCTTCTTCGTCTCTTGTTACAGTCTTTTGTTTAAAATCTACTTTGTCTGATATAAGTATGACTACTCTGGCTTTCTTTTGGTGTCCATTAGCATGATAAATGCTTTTCCATCCCTTCACTTTCAATAAGTAGGTGTCTTTAGGTCTAAAATGAGTCTCTTATAGGCAGCATATAGATGGGTCTTGTTTTTTTTTTTAATCCATTCTGATACCTTATGTCTTTTTATTGGAACATTTAGTCCATTTACATTCAGAGTGATTAATGATAGTTATGAATTTAGTGCCCTTATATTACTTGTGGTCATTATATCCAGTTGTTTTTTTCATCTTGATTATAGCGTTTATTTCAGCCTGACTACTTTTTAATACTTTTATCTCTGTGGTAAGGGACTCCCTGGTGTCTTCTATGCTTTCTCAAGCCCAGCTAGTCACCTTATGATTGTTATTATAAAATCTGGTTCAGGCAAATTACTTATATCTGTTTTGATTAGAACCCTGGCCAGGACTTGTTGTTGTTCTTTCTTTGGGGGTGAATTCCTCCATCTTGGCATTTTGTCTAGGTCTCTGTCTTCTGTGTGATAGTAAAGCCTATTATGTTTCCTGCTCCTGAGAGTAATGGCTATATTAAGAAGAGGTCCTACACTGTCCAGGGCCTGGCACTTCAGGAAGTGTCTCTGGTGTAGGCCATGTGCACTCTGCTGTTGTGTTTTGGATGCTCTTTTCCACAGGTCAGTCTTCTACAGAGTTCCTCCTTGCCTGCAATGGAGAGTGTTTGGATCTTGTCCAGTGTGTGGCGAGTTTTAACTACGTGTGTTTTGGTCTGCTTATTAAAAGAGAGGCTAGGAAAAAAAAAAAAGGGATTTGGCTTGTTAACCTGTATTTTGGTAGATTTTTCTAGAAGTAGCACTGAGAAACCCAGAATCACTATCCACAACCCAATCAATTACCACAGTTGCTGTAATAGACTGGAGATG
This sequence comes from Phoca vitulina, assembly GCF_004348235.1. Classification (NCBI taxonomy): domain Eukaryota; kingdom Metazoa; phylum Chordata; class Mammalia; order Carnivora; family Phocidae; genus Phoca; species Phoca vitulina. The sequence continues at coordinate 9,196,246 of NW_022589717.1, forward strand.
ATGATAACCGTCTCCTTGGTTGAACTGTAATTTTTAACACCAGGAAAGCGTACAAAAAAAGCACAGAGATGACGAAGAAATAAATGTTACTCAAATTGGATTTATATGAATTAAAAAAAAAAAAAAAAGAGAGGCTAGATCCTATTTCCCTTAAAACTTAGGCACTGCAGCATTCTATGGTCACTAGACTTTGTGCATGAGGAGGGTTGGGCTGGTCTTTTTGGGGAAGGGCCTGCTGCTGCTCTGACTCTCAGGCACACTTGCCCTAGCTCAGAAGCACCTGCAGAGTTCAGGGAGGCAGGGCTTGGTGTAAGCACCGTGGGGTGCTGTGCTGCTCAGTGAGGGCCATCAGGGCAGATGGGCCAGGGAAAAATGGTGTCAGCTCGCTCTCTCACTGGCGAGGGAAGTTTGCAGTCTCCCTTGTTCTGGAAGCCTTCACAGATGAGTGAACAATTTCTCCTCATTAGTCCCAGGCATCCCTCAGAGCCCTGCTTTCACCCTGTCTGTGTCCGCGCCGTCTGCCTTCCTGCTTGCCGGCACTGTGCTCTAATGTTTTATCTCAGGCATGCCAGGTGGGTTTCAAAACTCTAAATTTAGGGACCCCGCATGGACCAGGCTGATCCTCTGGGGGAGGGTCTTGCCACTTTGTGGCTGGTTCTGGTTTATCCCAGAAAGCCAGCTGCAGGAATGCACAGGGTCTTGGAGTTTATGGTAACTCACAGCAAAAAGTCAGTGTCCAGGTTAGCTGCCCTCAGCAGGCATCTCTGCTTATATGCTAATGAACGGGGCAGCTCAATGGCACCTGCCGACTCTTTTGTCCCTGGAGAGGTAGGGCCATCTCTCCCACATGCACTCAAAGAAAGGGGAACTATCTCTATCAGTGTGATCCAAGTGATCCTCACACCGCACTGTCTGCTCCCAGCCTCTGCCCTCCTTCTCCAGAGGAGCACCTCTATGCCTGCCAGGCCCCACCCAGTGATAGCATGGACTTCTAAAACTTTAGTCTTTGAGTTCCGTTGCTTGTAAAAACTTGCAATAATCAGCCTTTCTCTTTTTCCCCTCTCCATTGTTTTGGGGAATTGTTTTTCTTGTGCAATGCCCTGTGCTCTGTTCATTCTCTCTCTTTCTCTCCTCTCTCCCTATCAGAGCTCCCTCTCCTCTAAGAATCAGTGATTCTTTTTTTCTCCAAATCATGTCTTCACATCTTCCTTCCACGATGTGGTCTCTTCTCCCTCTAGATGTGCAGTTTGTTTTCTCAGCCCTCAGATCAATTTCCTGGATGTTCAGAATGATTTGATATTTATCTAGCTCTGTTCTAGGCACGAGGCAAATATAGGGTTCTCCTACTACTCTGCCATCTTAACTCCTCAGCTTCACAGGGATTATTTGAACCAATGATATCTGACTTCTTGCACAACTGCACATGAATGAGTATATTTAAGATTTAGTTTGTTGATGATATATGTTTTATAAGGAACCACTATCTTATTTATAATGGCCAAATAACTAATATTCTGTGGTTCATTAGTAAATGATTCATTTTAAACACAATCCATTTGCTTTCCCCATTAAATGGCTGCAATAAGCAAGTTGGGCATACCATTTTATACCATATCTTCATGTATTAACTTTGATATCTCACACAAGGACCATGAAGTATTTGCCTTAAGTGGGGGACATAAAATCAATGGTTTACCTCATTTAAAAATTATTTAGGCACACCCTTATAAATTTTATATATTTAGGAGAATTAGATCCCAAAGTAGCAATAGTCAAATGTCTGTTCTTAAATACTTGAGCCATGATGAGTATGATATTCAAATGGTCTACAGAGACTAAGTGATAAAAAGAATGACTTAACTGGTAAGGATCATCATGATGTCCCAAGTACTGGATTATAATTGAGCTTACTAAGGTCTTAATATATTTTTATAATGATCTTAAAATGAACAAACAAAATGGGAAAGCAATTTAGATCTGTTAAACATCTTGTCTACTTTATCCTCAATAGAATGTTAGTAGTTCTCTCTGATTTTCTAGACCTAAGCAGCTAACAGACTCAGAGCCTCTTGAGCTCTAAACCATAGCTAAGAAATACGTACTTCAGGTTTTTTCTACTCTCCCTTCCAAAAGGGACTTCTAGTTCGTTATCGTGATGAATAAATGCTGTGGAAAGGGAAATAGCCAGAGTTTTCAGGAATTACTGATACTGTCTCTGAAGTGATATTATCATTTGGATCCCAATTACCACTGTGTTTTGAAAACAAAAAGACTAGAATCACTTTCTGCATGCATGAAGACCCTTTAGGGCCCTCACCTCAGATTGTAACTTTTACTAAAATACTGATTCTCATCAAGATCTACCTATACGCCCTTCATGCTATAAATGGTAGTTTGGATCTTTTGTGTGTGCATCTTTTGGGGAGAAAAAAAAGACCTATAAAATAGTTTATTCAATCAACTTTAAAAGGAAATATGTTCAGATAAAATATGAAAGTATAAGAGAGAAATAGACAACCAGAAAAGATTTAAAAAATAAATACTAAAATATATTATTTTGCTCACTCAGTATAAATAAATTCAAATAACTTGGGCAAATTGGAAAATTTCCTGGGAAACCATGATTTACCAAAAATTTAACAGAAGAAATGGCCTGGGTGAGATTTATGTAAAAAACTTAGAAAAAGTTGTGCAAGAGAGTCCCTAAAAAAATAATAAAATTCATAAACCATAAACCATCTCATAGAAGGATTCTCCTTACTGAGAGCTCATTGAAATGTTATTTAAACTGTTAGAAACAGTGAAAGAAAAATTCACTCAGATTTTTAAAGCAAGTACATTTTTGAAACCAAAACAAATATTACCCAAATAAATACAATTATAATCTTGGTTATGAATATTGTAGTGACCTCTCAAAAGATATTTCTACCCCACAACTGTGAATGTGACCTCATTTAGAAAGAGGGCCTTTGTGGGCACCTGGGTGGTTCAGTTGGTTAAGTGTCTGCCTTCGGTTCAGGTCATGATCCCAGGGTTCTTGGGATCCAGTCCTACGTCAGGCTCCTTGCTTAATGGGGAGCCTGCTTGTTCTTCTCCCTTTGCCTCTCCCTGTGCTCCAGCTCTCTCTCTCTCTCTCTCTCTCTAAAATAAATAAATAAAACCTTAAAAGAAAAAAAAAAGAAAGAGGACCTTTGCAGGTGTAATTCATTAAAGGATAGTGATATGAAATCATCTTGGATTACTTCAGTGATTCCTAAATGCTTATGAGAGAAAGGAAGAGAAATATTTGAGACACAGAGGAGAAGACCATGGTAAAACAGATATAGAGATTATAGTATGCAGCCAGAAGCCAAGGAATGCCTCCAGCCACCAGAAGAAGAGGCAAGGACTGGAATCTCTTCTAGAATTTCTGGAGGGAGTGTGGCCAAGCCAATATCTTGATTTCAGACTTTTAGCCTCCTGAACAGTGAAAGATTACATTTCTGTTAAGCCATTCAGTTTGTGGTCATATGTTATGAATGTTGACATAAGTATTTTAACTAAAATATTAACAGCAGAACTTATCATTTGATTAAAAAGATAATTCATCATAGCCAAATAGTATTCGTTATATGAATGCAAAGATGGTAAAATATTAGAAAATGGATTTATATAGTCATTATTTTCATATTTTAAGGAAAACATATAATAAGAATAATACAAAGAAACATGTACATAATACCTAGCTGTATTCAAAGTACTTTACAGTTGATAATCATTGTTATGATTATTATCTTATGAGGTAGGTTTATATTATTTCTATTTTATAATAGGAAACTGAAAAAAAATATAAAGTAAAGCAAGGTTTAACTTCACAATGATTGTGTAGCTAGTAGATGGTGAAGTTGAGTTTTGAATCTAACATGGCTGGCTCCAAAGTCCCTGTATTCTAACGCTATGGTATTATCATCTCCAGGGATACTGAAATGGGATTTGATCTAATTCAATAATCAATCTTGCTTAAAACACTTGATTTATCATGATTAAATACATACTTAATTTTTTTAACTGAATGAAATTTTCATTTTAATACTGGTATTCAAATTACAGATATACATTATGATAATTTTATAGCATTTCATTACTTATTATTTTAGAAAGATTTATAAATAATACATTTCATTTTCTTTAAGATTTTTTTTCTTTTCAAGTGCTTTTTTAAAATTTTATTATGTTATGTTAATCACCATACATTACATCATTAGTTTTTGATGTAGTGTTCCATGATTCATTGTCTGCATATAATACCCAGTGCTCCATTCAATACATGCCCTCTTTAATACCCATCACCAGGCTAACCCATCCCCCCACCCCCCTCCCCTCTAGAACCCTCAGTTTGTTTCTCAGAGTCCATAGTCTCTCATGGTTCGTCTCCCCCTCCGATTCCCCCCCACTTCATTTTTCCGTTCCTACTATCTTCTTTTTTTAACATATAATGTATTATTTGTTTCAGAGGTACAGGTCTGTGATTCAACAGTCTTACACAATTCACAGTGCTCACCATAGCACATACCCTCCCCAATGTCTATCACCCAGCCACCATCCTTCCCACCCAACAAAACCAAAAGACAACCGACAGAATGGGAGAAGATATTTGCAAATGACATATCAGATAAAGGGCTAGTATCCAAAATCTATAAAGAACTTATCAAACTCAACACCCAAAGAACAAATAATCCAATCAAGAAATGGGTAGAAGACATGAACACACATTTTTCCAAAGAAGACATCCAAATGGCCAACAGACACATGAAAAAGTGCTCAACATCGCTCGGCATCAGGGAAATCCAAATCAAAACCTCAATGAGATACCACCTCACACCAGTCGGAATGGCTAAAATTAACAAGTCAGGAAACCACAGATGTTGGCGGGGATGCAGAGAAAGGGGAACCCTCCTACACATAGTTACTTAATTTGAGAAAATATATCAATTTCAATCCCCAAACCAGGATAATCCTGAAAATGGAAGTGCCAAAGTCATTCCTATTATAAGTAGGAGTAAACAAGCATACCCACTATTCCTGATATTAACATATTATTATTATACTGGATGCACACACATAAAAGTAAGGCAAGATAAAGATATGTAAAATATAAAAATTTTCTGTTATCTATATATATCAGAAATATATATAATTATGTTTCTGCTTAATTCCCACTTTTACTCTCACCCTTACCAAATAAAACCAGTGCAAGAACATTGCTCACTGCAGAATGTCTGCACTGTTGTCATTACAAGAATAAGATGAGCCATGAACAGAGTTTTAGAGCTTAAGTATGACTAAATGGATTATATAATATAAATGAGATTATACTACCCAGGCCCTTGTCCTGGTTGCCATGGAAATGAGACCCTCTCTTCATGTTAATAAAATTATAGTTAAATTAGAAACATGACAATGAGTAAAGAACATGCAGGGATAGAACAATACATGATTTAATTCCAGCTTAGGGAAAAAGAACTGGGGAGGCATGTGGAGTTATTTACGTAGCAGAATAAAGATTAAATCAGAGGAAAATGTTGGATTCTGAATAAATGAGTTAAATAAAAGAAGAAAAATAAATTGTCCAGTCTCCAAAGGGAATGCATTGAGCCAGAATGCTCTAGAGTTCTGTGGGGTCTGTAAGCCTATCACAGAGCCACCGGCTTCGGTTGTGGTGAGTACACATAAACAAGCACGTGTGGGTACACATTGCCTCATGTGCCGACTGACTCCATTACTAAGTGGAAGGAAACATTAGAGTAAACAAAGCAAATGAGAAAAATGTGTTACCTTCCCACAACCTGTGAGTCCTCCACATATATTCAAACCTCTCATTACTTATTTTCCACTGACACTAGGAAGTGAAGGGACATATCAGCTATTCTCAAGTCTTAAAGTTAGTCATAACCGTAGCTTAGACCATACTGGCAAGATGTGATCACTTGCAGTAGCTCACCCCAGGCTACTAATTTTGCCAGGTTGTTGGGTTGTGTTATTTTGTTTAATTTATCATAATTGAGAGAAGGTAATCATGATTAGATTTGTGCATTCCAAAATAAAGACATAATGTTTTTAAAAAGACTCAGATTATTTCATTTTCTTCATAACCTCAGTGCAATGGTAAAAATATGCTAATGGGAAGATTGACTAAAATGGAGATTTAAAAAATCAAATAACTTTTATTTAGTCTGCAAGATATTTGTGTATTTTATTGCAATGGTGTTTCTTAGGAGCTTATTTCTGTAGACATCAGTCTATATGCCATAGATATTCTCCTAGGTGAGTAAAGAATCGTTGTGTCTGTAATAGAGATTTTTTATCAGAAACAAAAAAAAATGGTTTGCCCAATTTCAGTATGAAAGCGGTTCCAGGAGTTTCCCAATGAAACACTGAATTTCAATTGAAATTTTTCTTTCTTTCTTTTTTTTTTAAAGATTTTATTTATTTATTTTGACAGAGAGAGACACAGCGAGAGAGGGAACACAAGCGGGGGAGTGGGAGAGGGAGAAGCAGGCTTCCTGCCGAGCAGGGAGCCCGATGCGGGGCTCGATCCCAGGACCCCGGGATCATGACCTGAGCCGAAGGCAGACACTTAACGACTGAGCCACCCAGGCGCCCCTCAATTGAAATTTTTCCTGATATATTTCCAGATAAGCCAATGGCATTCTGTTAGCATCCAACAAAATAGAAAAAACAGAGTAGCTGAACATATAAAATATTTATTGTAGTCCAAGTTATAATAACAGACACTGTTATTTCTTTACTCTTCTGAATATTTAGGCAATAAAAATCAAATATGTTGTTATGATAGCCTATGATATCATAAGTGCATGACGAATGATTAATCCTCATTGTACAACCTGATTATCATAATATGACCCCATGTTGTATAGCACATGGTGCCTTCTCACAAATTCCAATTAGGCAGAAAAGAAAGAATATAGTCGATGATTTGAATTATATGAGCAACATAGAATATGTTAAATATGCAATATACAGAGTTTAGATAAAAGCAGTAAGTAAATGACAATAGTCACTAGCACAATCTTTGGGAAATAAAATTCAAGTTATATACCATTACACGATAAACAAATGGGCGGACAAATTAATTCTACCATAGAAAATCTAATGCTGTTTTATGAAAGACAGTGCAATAGAACAACTGTATTGATTTATTAGTTCATCAAGAAATATTTATTTGTCAGACTGAGGTAGGTGCTGGGGATATAATCTTATATAAACATATGTCCTTATAGAGAAAATGCAAAACTAAGCAATTATAATCAGCTGAATAAATACAATGATAAAATACATTCAGGGTGCTACAGGGGTGACTAGCATTGAAGGAGGATTGTCTTCAATATATGGAGAAAGCAGTTGAGGCATAATTTCTAAAATTATGGAAAATACTGGAATTTCTCATAGCAGTATCAAATCTTATACATGTTTGAAGTAGATGCCTAATAATATATTTTCATTCAGAAAGAACATTGTGTATGAAGTATTCTCCATGGGCTGAAGACGAACAGGGCCTGTGGCAGAGAAACCACTCAGGGAACTCTGCAATAATTCATTTCATTCAAAATATACATAATAGATATTCTTTGTGTTTGATATTGTGCTTAGCACTAAGCATAGAGTTGAAAACAGTACATTCCCTCAGAAGCTTACACTACATCAGTGCAATAAACATTAAGCAAAAATGAAAACACAAACATATATGGCTGGGTTATATCACTAAGTAGTAAGCAAATACTATCTCTGATGTTCCCCCACCTCTCACACTTGTAACACAATGATATTTTCCCTCCATCAGTCCATACTAGGTGATGGAAAGTAAGGTCAAAACTGCAAAGTTTAAGACCAAAAAACTGGCTTTTTTAAAATTGTTTTTGCCTTGGAAAGGACAGATAAATCAAGTTTTAGAAGAAAAAGAAAGAGAAATTAAAACAAAGGGTAAAAGGAGAGGAGGCAGATGATAAAGGTGACCATCTATCAAAGAGAAAACAGAAGCAGAGTAGAGAAGACCAAAGGACAAAGAATGTTCCAATGTGTCTCTGATTCCTCCCCCACCTCTTCATCTACCACATAACCTGTCACCAGTGAACAACCTACTATCAGAGGGTACTGGAAACCTGTAAGCCTCTGTGAAACACAAAGTCTCAACTTAAAAACTATGTGTGTAGTTGCCAGACAATAGTATCCTCAGGCCCCGGTGTTCCAAGAAAAAACCTGTAAGGGATTTTCCTATGAGCAGAACCCTGGAATATCCTCTGTTGCTTTTCTTTAATACATAGGGAAAAAAAGTGAGAAGCACCATAAAGGAAAAAGAATAAAATACTTGAAAAGATAATATCTGGGTAGAGGCAGGTTATTCGCATATATTGGAGAGTCAAGGAATGGCAGACAAGTAAAACAAGAATATTCAGGTGCCATTTAGAATGAAGAGATTTTTGAGACAGAAGACACATATTGAAGAACTTCAGTGATACTGGAAAACAGTAATTTCAAAAAACTGAAATAAGGTTGGTGGGGCTCCATCAGAGGAAGAAACAAATGATTCTAAAATAATAACGGTCAAATCAGGAATTGGAATTTACTCTAAGTGCTGACCAAATTTGTGAAAGGTCTGAGACTACATTCTTCTTTCAAACTAACAAGTGAGCCTGCTGAAGTTCCATGGATGCTGGCAGAAGATACGAAGCTCCTGGATCTGAGACAAAAGATTTGCTTACAGCACAGAAGGCAGCATTCGCTTCATTCTTCCTTGCCTCTTAAGTCCCCAGGGGCAACGAAGAAGCAGGTCAGGTGGACACTGCCCACACAGTGGGTTTCTGTCACAGCTAAGGATCTCCAAGTTTAGGAAACCCCGATTTTGTAAAGGAGGATACTAACAAACCTGACTCATCTTTGCCACAGGTGAGTCAGGACAGAAAATAAATCTTTCCTCTTCTCCCAGAAGAAAACACACCATCATCCAAGGCTGTTTGCTATACACACATCTTTGAAAAGTTCTTTAGGAACAAAAGATAGTAGGAGACCTGCAGAAATATCATCGAGAACTGTTCATGATACATTGCAAGCTATTTTAATTAGGTGAGTTATAAGAGACAATATATCCACATCTATATCTATCTATCATCTATCTATCTTTTTAAGTGAGCACTTCCTGTGTGAAGGGATTAATTAGATTGTTGGAGGACAGAAGTGGTGATGGAGAAATCAGTTTGGAGGCCAATGAGCTCTGTGTGAATAGTGATTGTGACTGCTGCATGGAACCCACAGAGAAGATGATGGTGGTTTATCCAAGTAAGTGGAATAAGGATTTAGCATTATTAAGACCACACATAGGTTCCTATCTGGAGAACTTGGAGAAGGTAGTAGAATTGAAAGTAATAGAAAAAAGTCACAGGAACAAAGGTGGATTTAAAAGAGGGTGGGTGTGAGGAATTAAGACTTACGAATTTAGCTTTAATAATGATATAATTTAAAAGTTTTACATGCATATGCTTTTTCTAAATGTCACTGAGCATATAAAAAATTAAAGTCATCCTGTTACTAAATAGACCAATTTTCATTTAAAAAATCATCCTGTTTGAGAATTACAATCTGATTAAAACTCCCAAATAATCAAATGTTCTTTTTAAACTTTCTTTTTTATGTCCGTTATGTATAATAGATACTCTTTAAAGTTGTGCAGATGACTTAAAATTAGAAATGGGAAAATGGAACCATGTAGAAATAACTCAAATAAAGAGTAATTATTATTTGCAGAAGAATGTTTGTAGAGATTGTGGGAGTTATAATTTCCAAAAATCTGGGTCTTTATCTTATTAAGATATTATTGCATTAATAGAACTTAGGGTAGATGTTGACTTTTTTCTTTACCTAAAGATATGCCATGAAATATTCTTTAGTGTTTAGCTAGTTAAAGAAAATTTTATCCATAATTCTAATTACCTGATTAAATACTTTAAAGCCAACTTAAGTCCCAATATCCCTAAAAGTGTGGAATTAACCATGTCAAAATCTTTAAGATGATTTTTAGTGCAGAATGGTGAGCATGTCACATCCTATTCATAATGTAACAAGACTAAATTGTATATTATGATCTAATGGGCAAAAAAAGAGGAAAAAAGAAGAAAGTTTAAAATAGAATAGTCTCTTGTTATTCTTGTGTTTCCTTGACTCTTGTTCCTCTAGGACATCTGAAGATATTTAGTTTCATTGTTCTCTCATGAATATTTCAGTTCCAAATGGTTGAATGTTCTCTTTACTAGTCCATTTAAATTGCAGCACAAATATGTTTTTTATGTGTGTTGCTGGGAGACTTGGTGATTTAGGGATTTTACTTTTTTTTTTATATGATGAAACAATAGACTATATAGAGACTATAACAGTTGTTTAAGATTGCACTAAAATAGATACATCACATGTTTTCTTTAATGTTTAATAATGAAATAGCTACTTTATTTTAGTACTCATGTGGAATAATAGTTTTCAAACATTCAAAGCATTAGTGCACATGAAGAGGTTTAAATTAGATCATTCTTTACTTCCTTCTATAAGAAATTGCCTTTGTGTCTCTACACACAAGTCTTCAAAGGGTTGAAAGGGCATATGAAGTGTTCCCTTATTATTGTAGTTACTTACACTTTTGTGTGAAATATAGCACGAATAAAAATGGCCTTAAAGCCCTGGCTCTATGAATATAAAAAAAATTTGATTTGACTAGAAATAATTTAATAAATATTTATGGCAGGGGCGCCTGGGTGGCTCAGTCGTTAAGCGTCTGCTTTCAGCTCAGGTCATGATCCCGGGGTCCTGGGATCGAGCCCCACATCGGGCTCTCTGCTCCGCGGGAAGCCTGCTTCTCCCTCTCCCACTCCCCCTGCTTGTGTTCCCTCTCTCGCTGTGTCTCTCTCTGTCAAATAAATAAATAAAATCTAAAAAATATATATATATATATATTTATGGCACATTTTTGTACACATAAACGCTGATTCTCATATCTCTTTATATAATTAAGATAATCTAGGTGAATAAGAGGAAGCAGATATTATGATGTCATATTAATATGTCCAGAACATTGTGGAATTAATAAAAATCCTCTAAGGATTTTTCAAAACTACTCATCTTGATGTACATTTTCAAGCCCAAATCCAAAATGCATAGCCAATTGCATATTAGTTCCAACATGATTTATTTTTAAATATGAAGAAGGAAAAATTAAACACTGACAATAATTACATCCAAATTTGAGTTACTAAATAAATGAAACTAGTAAAACATCACAAGAAACACAATAGAAAGAATAGATTAAGATATCTGGAAGCAATAAAAATATACACATTAATATTGGCTGTGCTTCTAACAGATTTTCCTCTGAGCACATGTTTCTATGATTTACCCACATGATCATTCACATGGTATCAACATGCAAGCCTACCAGTTACTTAGAGATCAGAGAAATGGTATTAACGTACTATTTAAAGAAAACTATATGAAACTTTTATCCTCAGGGTATAGGATTAAAAGGAAATAACTTTATAGCAGTTACAAAAGTAGTTTAGAGTTTTAAAACAACCTTTCTTTTATTAACTCTTTTAAGAATTCAAAAAGTGAAAATTGGTTATCTCATTTTTATATAATTTATTATATGAGTCACTTTGCAAGAAGACACTAGGTCTAAAAGAAAAATCTTCCCATGGGGAAAAAAGAAAAAAGAAAAACAAACTTGTTGACTATAGGAGATGCCTCTTTGGACAATGTTCTTAACCTATAGTTTGGTCAAAGGTCATGGATATCATCTTAGTAGAGGCTTATTACTGCTGATGCAATGTATGCATGAGGTTTATTACTATAAGATATGCCTGTAGTATGAACACTAGTTCCTTCTCTCATAGTCTGAGAATATGTATCTCAAATAAACCACTTTGTTCTAGAGCAATGCTTGAAAAATGTTAGAGGGACAAAATTTTAAAATCTTGCATAACTTTTATGCATTCAATATATGAATTTCTTGCATTGGTCCTTTCAGAACCTTTTGTGTATGAATTTTAAATATTTGTTAATTAGCGCTAGAAAAAATACAGCATTGCAAATTTTAATACATAATTAATTCTGGCTACCATTTTTCATAAAACTCAAAACACTACAGAGGATACGAAATAAAAGATATAACTTCAGCTGCCGGGTGCCTGGGTGGCTCAGTTGGCTAAGCGTCTGTCTTTGGCTCGGGTCATGGTCCCAGGGTCCTGGGATCAAGTCCCACATCGGGCTCCCTGCTCAGAGGGGAGTCTGCTTTTCCCTCTGACCCTCCCCCCCCTCATGCTCTCTCTTTCTTTCTCTCTGTAATAAATAAATGAAATCTTTAAAAAAAAAAAGATCAGCTGCTAAAAACACAATGAACAGGAGAATATTTTCTCTGGGGTATGGAGAATACACAAGTATACAACTGACAATTTTTTTGAGGCACTCAAAACTCCAAATATTTAAAAGTATTAATGTGAAATATGGTGTTAAAATTGTAATGATGACATGAAGGAATTGCAGTAAAAAAGTTAAGTAAAAGATTTAGAGCCATTTTAGAATTTACTAAAAGCAGTCAAAAGTGAGGATGATGATCTCCTATTTCTATGTGAAAGAAAGAGGAGGGTCCATGTAAAACCTGCATATTATAAATATAGAAGGATGATATAATAGTTTCCCATAGCAAACACTTATTACATGATTGTGTTTGAAAGTTGCTAAGAGGGTAGAACTTTTATGATTCTTAGTTCACAAAAACAACTTGCCTTTCCCCAACTTGGTAACTCCTTTAGTTAAAAATTAGGTTGACTGGTGCAATTCAAGTAAGTCTTATGTTACTAAAACAGTTTTCCCAGATATGATTTCCTAGGTGATGATTTTGTAAGGCTCAGTGACTAGAAATCCATTTTGATATTGAGAAGAATGCATAATTACTAAATTCTCAATTCCATTTTCAAAGCAGATACACATATATACCCACTTAAAAAGAAATATCTAACCCCACCAAAAACAGTTGGCCTAACAATCATTCAATAATTTACATCATCTCTGTTGAACAGAATAAAGGACCGTGCAGTTTTTAATATACGCATGAATAAGCTGATTCTTTCAGGGAGGATTAAAAAAATGTAAAGGCTTAAGCCATAGATGTGTAAAAGAGCATCAGTACAAGATTATTACTGGCAATTACATCAGATGTCTCTGAAGAGTGTCCAGGCATGTGTGAAGAAAAGAATATTACTCTTTCCTCATTTCCTTTGCTAGCATCAACAGCAGGCTGCTGATTTTCAGATAATTATGGATTGCATGATGAAGGAAACAGGCTTATTTTTTTCATAGAAAATGAGATGGAGGTGCCAACAAAGTCTGGAAGATTCTGTAATGTGATGTGACTGCTGTCAGGAGTACAACTAGCTGAAATTAAATATATTGGCTACCAACAAAACTGGCAAAGTAAAAAAAAAATATAGATGCAAGTCATAGAAGGGCTTTCTAAAGTGTTTGATTTTGTATATGGATATGTTCCTCCAAAGATGTGCTGCATCATGTTAACCTGTGTGTCCCAAGCAAATAACATGCATCTTGTCATAAGAAGACACCCAATATTTTGTTTTACAAGTGATGTCAAAGAACAGAAATATCTGATCTTTATAATAACATCATGTGATATAACTATTATTATTATTAATTATTATTATTATTACTACTACACAGTAGAAGCTAAGATACAGAGTTAAAGTGACAGTAAGGTGACTTTATGGGTAAGATCCAGAGCCAAACCCAGATCATCTTCTACCCAAGTACTTCATTCCTTTTTCCAGCTCAGTTTCGAATATAAATAGAATTTTATTTATTAATGTTCAGAATTATTTACAAAAGTAAATAAAAATTCTCTAGAGTTTATGAAAAAGCAGACTTATGGAAGCTAGTATTTTAATAAGACTTAATAAAAAGTACTATTAAGTGTAAATAGTTAATAGTAAATGTTAAAGAGATTAATATAATTTGAGAAGAGAATAGATATTATAAACAATTATGGGAAGAGGAAGCATGTTAAGGAAAAGTATAAAGAAGGTTGTGTGGTAGGTATAGAAGGGGGAAGGACTGCTCAAGTTTGGTTATTGGAGCGGTGATTTTTTAAAAATTATTATAGCAATCTAACCACAAGATTATAAAAATTGAAGTGCTATGGAAAACTATTGCTTGTAAAGTATGCAAAATTATAAGTAACATTCTGTAGAGGTAATCACTTTGGGCTTTCTTTCTATTTAGCTATTCTAGTCAGTTCTTTGTAACTCTAAACAATGCATTCATACTCAGGGGTAATATTGAATATTCTTAACGACTAGTGCAGCAAAAGCACATCCCTCCTTGTGTGAATGAAGGCTCAACTCTTGAAGTTATGCCAATATTTGTCTCCTGAGAACCAGCTCTGTTTATATCTCTATTGCTTAATTTATCATATGACAGCATTTTCTAGGAACCCCCATGAATAAATATAAGTAACTTAGTTCATAAACGACTTGTTTCCCTCACTTGTTCCCCTTTCCCTTTTATTTATGAGCTTTTCATCAGTTTATTTTTTTGAAGATTTTATTTATTTATTTGACAGAGAGAAAGAGCACAAGCAGGGGGAGCAGCAGGCAGAGGGAGAAGCAGGCTCCCTGCTGAGCAAGGAGCCCAGTGTGAAGCTGGGGTCACGACCTGAGCCAAAGGCAGATACTTAACCGACTGAGCCACCCAGTGTCCCCCATCAGTTAACTTTAAATTTTACTGTTTTTCTCTATAGACTAATCTATTGGAAAATCTCTTAAGAATGCCAATAAATGAGTATATTCTCTGATGTCTTTTTCTAGATAGATGGATGATAGATGTATGTATGTATGGATGGATGGATGGATAGATAAACAGATGATTGATAGATAATAGATATTATATATGTAAAACAGTTTCTTATTAATTTCCTTGTTTAGGTTTCCTGAAGTCATCTTTTTTTTTACCTGATCTTTCATGGGCTAATCACCTACCAGTGATGTATTTCTAATCTCTTGTGTTTTCTGAGGATTTCATTTCACAGAGTGTAGAGGCTCTATTATGTGTTATATATTTTCTGACATTATAATTTTTATAAAACAAATATTCTTTGTGAGGTGAATACTTTATTATTATAAAAAAACCCTTCTATGAATGATATTTTTCTCCTGGGTAAAAACTTGTCCGATAATAAAATTTCAATCTTTAAATTATGCCTTCACTCAACATTTGTTTTAACTTTTCTGTATCCATTGTTTAAAATGCATCTTATGACAATAATATTTATCATGCTTGCATTCTCAGTAAACATACTTTCCCCCTTCACTCCCACTCATACAACTAAAAACCCTTTAAATTACATATAAAATAAACATAAGAACAATGTGAAAGTTGGAGAGAAGACTAAATAGCCAAGATCCATGGAACCACATGGTGGTAAGTTATCTTGGTTTTCTTATAAACTCATACATCCCAGACTTGGAGGTAAAGAAGCCAGAAAATTGGAAATTCCAATGGGGGCACATTAGAGAAAAAGCCTCTCCATCCCCCAGACAATAAAATCCAATGTTTTCCTGGAGCTACAGTTATTGTAATATTAGATGTTCTAGCTTCACTTTTAGAAATAGAGAGCAAATCAATTCTCAGTAAAATAAAACAGGCAATTTTTAAAAAGATTTTATTTATTTATTTGAGAGAGAGAGACATAGCAAAAGAGAGGGAATGCAAGCAGGGGGAGTGGGAGAGGGAGAAGCAGGCTTCACGTGGAGCAGGGAGCTTGATGTGGGGCTCGATCCCAGGACCCTGGGATCATGACCTGAGCCAAAGGCAGATGCTTAATGACCGAGCCAGCCAGGCACCCCAAAACAGGCATTTTTAAGTTTTAGGTTTTGGGGATTTTATTTTAATTTCATAATGGAAAAACATCTTAGAAATAGATTGGATTGATGTTTTCTTAATTTTGATCCATTTGAAAGAGGTATAGATTAGGAATTCTATTATGAATCAGCATCAACCGTGGAGTGGATTATTTATTCTTCTAAATAGACATGCAAACCTCATTGTGCATAAACACATTTTTTTCTGTTAATCCTTCTGCCTGGATATAGTAATCCAAAAGTTGATTGTTGATAATGGTATGACAGTGCTGTTACCAGAAATGCAATCTATTAAATGTCATTTATTGCTGAAGCATGTTCACATTTTGCCTCCAAATTACCATAATCATATATAATGTATTTTGACTGTTTATTTTATGCAGAACACAGTCCTACATTTGGTAGGGAACATAAAAGAAAAATAAGATAGCTTTTTTTTCTTTTGTTCTCAGGATACATAAAATATCATTTACATATTATACTAACGGATGTCAAAATAATGGAAAAACACACTGAAAAAGTACACAGTTTGTTTTAGCACCCAATAGTTTCAAATTTTTTGTGCATCCCTATCAAAGAAATACTTAACATGCACATTTATGTATTTGTTTATAAGGTCTATACATACAAAATTTTATTAACTTAAGTTTCATAAAAGGCATACAAATTAGAAATTGAAAAGAAAATATAAAAATACAATAAATTAACTGTAAAAATGTATATACACATTTAAGTTATTATGCACTTCTTGAAGTAGATCCTTATTGCATAATATGATGATTATTTCAAACTTGGGGGCCTATTTCATGTAGGCTTGATAATTTTTTGTCAGTCTTCTTCACAGATCTCCTATTTTAACCTTTAAATATAATTAAAGAAAATT
The DNA here is from genome assembly GCF_004348235.1 of Phoca vitulina. Taxonomy (NCBI): domain Eukaryota; kingdom Metazoa; phylum Chordata; class Mammalia; order Carnivora; family Phocidae; genus Phoca; species Phoca vitulina. Next base: position 9,213,094 of record NW_022589717.1, read on the forward strand.
ATATCAAGTATATCTTCTGGTGGCTTGCTTTTGTATTTTTTTATAGTTTTTATTGTTATTTATTTATTTAAAATTTATTTATTTGTTTCTTTAATTCCAGTATAATTAATGAACAGTGTTATATTAGTTTCAGGTGTACAATATACCTGATACAACTCTTCTATACGTTATTCAATACTCATCACAATAAGTATACTCTTAATCCTCTTCACCTATTTCACTTAACCCCTACCACCTCCCCTCTGATAACCACCAGTTTGTTCTCTACAGTTCATTTGGTTCTTTTGTCTTTTATTCTTTGATTGTTTTGTTTTAAATTCCACATGTGAGTGAAATCATGGTATTTGTCTTTCTCTGACTTATTTCATTTAGCATTATACAGTCTAAATCCATCCATGTTGTTGCAAATGGCAAGATTTCATTATTTTTTATGACTGAATAATATTGTGTTGTATATATATACACCACATCTTTATCCATTCATCTATTGAGAGACACTTGGGTTACTTCCACATTTTGGCTATTATAAATAATTCTTCAATAAACATAGGGGTGCATATATCTTTTCAAATTAATGTGTTTGTATTCTTTGGGTAATTACTCAGTAGTGGAATTACTGGATCATATGGTAATTCTATTTTTAGTTTTTTAAGGAGCCTTCATACTGTTTTCCACAGGGGCTGCATCGGTTTGCAATCCCACCAACAATGCATGCACAAAGGTTCCTTTTTCTCCACATCTTCAGCAACACTTGTTTCTTGTGTTTCTGATTTTAGTCATTCTGACATGTGTGAGGTGATAGCTCATTTTGATTTTCATTTCCCTGATGATTAGTGATATTGAGCATCTTTTCATGTGTCGGTTGGCCATCTGTATGTCTTCTTTGGAAAAATGTCTGTTCATGTCTTCTGCCCATTTTTAATTGGATTATTTGTGAGTTTCTTTGATGCTGAGTTATATAAGTTTGTTATATACTTTGGATACTAACCCTTTATTAAATAGGTCATTTACAAATATCTTCTCCCACTCAGTAGGTTGCCTTCTAGTTTTGTTGATGGCTTCCTTTGTTGTGCAGGTTTTTTATTTTGGTGAAGCCCCAACAGTTTATTTTTGGTTTTGTTTTTCTTGCCTGAGGAGACATATCTAGAATATTCTTGCCCCCTATGTTGAGATTAATTGGCCATATAATTGTGGTTTTATTTCTGGGCTCTCTTTTCTGTTCTATTGTTCTATATGGGTTTTGTTGTTGTTGTCGTTTGGGGATTGTTTTTGTGCCAGTACCATACTGTTTCAATCACTACAGCTTCATGGTATATCTTGGAACCTGGGACTATAATACCTCCAGTTTTGTTCTTCTTTTTCAAGATTACTTTGGCTATTTGAGGTCTTTTGTGGTTCCATACAAATTTTAGGATAGTTCTAGTTCTGTGAAAAATGCTTCTGGTATTTTGACAAGAATTGCATTAAATGTATAGAATGCTTTGGATAGTATGGGCATTTTAACAATATTTATTCATCTAATCCATGAGCATGGAATATCTTTCCATTTGTTCGTGTTGTCTTCAGTTTCTTTCATCAGTGTTTTATAGTTTTCAGAGTACAGGTCTTTCACTCCTTGGTTAAGTTTATTCCTAGATATTTTATTATTTTGGGGTCAGTTGTAAATGGGATTGTTTTCTTGATTTCTCTTTCTGCTCCTTCATTATTAGTGTATAGAAATGCAATGGATTTCTTTATGTTGATTCTGTATTCTGTGACCTTACTGAATTCATTTATCAGTTTTAGTAGTTTTTTTGGTGGAGTCTTTAGGGTTTTCTATATAGAGTATCATGCCATCTATGAACAGTGAAAGTTTTACTTCTTCCTCACCAATTTGGATGCCATTATTCCTTTTTCTTATCTGATTGCTGTGGCTAGGACTCCAGTACTATATTGAATAAAAGTGGTGAGAGTGGACATCCTTGTCTTGTTCCTGACCTTAGGAGAAAAACTCTCAGTTTATTGCCATTGAGTATGTTTACTGTGGGTTTTTCATATATGGCCTTTATTGTGTTGAGATATGTTCTCTCTAAATCTAATTTGTTGAGGGTTTTTATCATGAATGGATGTTGTACTTTGTCAAATGCTTTTTCTGCATCTATTGAAATGATCGTATGGTTTTAACCCTTTCTCTTCTTGATGTAATGTATCACATTGATTGATTTGTAAATATTGAACTATCCTTGCATCCTGGGAATTAATTCCACTTGATCATGGTGAATGATTTTTGTTAATGTATTGTTGGATTTGGTTTGCTTATATTTTGTTGAGGATTTCTGCATCTATATTCACCAGAGATATTGGCCTATAATTCTCCTTTTTTGTAGTTTCTTTGTATGGTTTTGGTATCAGAATAATGCTGGCCTCAGAATGAATTTAGGTTTCCTTCCTCTTCTACTTTCTGGAATAGTTTGAGAATAGGTATTAACTCTTCTTTAACTATTTGGTAGAATTCATCTGTGAAGCTGTCTGTTTCTGGCTTTTTGTTTGTGGGAGTTTTTTGATTATTGATTCAATTTCACTGCTGGTAAACAATGTTCCAATTTTCTATTTCTTCCTGATTCATTTTTGGGAGGTTATATGTTTCTGGGAATTTATCCATTTCTTCTGGGTTGTCCTATATATTGACATAATTTTTCATTATATTTTCTTACCATCCTTTGTATTTCTGTGGTGTTGGTTTTTATTTCTCCTCTTTCATTTCTGATTTTGTTTGAGTCCTCTCTCTCTTATTCCCTCTCTCTTTCTTTTTATCAGTCTGGCTAAAAGTTTATGAATTTAAAAAAATAATAAAAAAACAAAAAACAAAATAATAAATAAAAAAAAGGTTTATCAATTTTGTTGATCTTTCAAACAACCAGTTCCTGGTTTTATTGTACTGTCCTATCGTTTTATTTGTTTGTTTTTTTAGTTTCTATTTCATTATTTCAGCCCTAATCTTTATTATTTTTTTTCCTTCTACTGGTTTGGGGTTTTGTTTGTTCTTTTTCTAACTCCTTTAGGTAAAAGGTTAGGTTGTTTATTTGAGATTTGTCTTGCTTCTTGACGTAGGCCCATATTGTTATAAACTTCCTCCTTAGAATAGTTTTTGCTGCATCCCAAAGAATGTGGACCATTGTGTTTTCATTTTCATTTGTCTCCATGTATTTTTTTATTTCCTCTTTGATTTCTTGGTTCTTCATTCATTGCTCAGTAGCATGTTATTTGATCTCCATGTGTTTCTGTTCTTTGCAGATTTTTTTTGGTGGTTGATTTCTAGTTTTATAGCATTGTGGTCAGAAAAGATGCATGGTATGCTTTCAATCTTTTTAAATTTATTGAGACTTGTTTTGTGGCCTAATATGTGATCTATTCTGGAGAATGCTCCTTGTGTACTTGAAAAGAATGTGTATTCTGCTCTTTTAGGATGGAATGTTTTGCGTATATCTGTTAAATCCATCTAGCCCAAGGTGTCATTCAAAGCCACCACTTCTTTGTTGATTTTCTGTTTAGATGATCTGTCCATTGATGTAAGTGGGGTATTAGAGTTCCTACTATTATTGTATTATTATTGTTTAGCTCCTTTATGTTTGTTATTAACTGGGTGCTCCATGTTGGGTGCATAAATATTTACAATTGTTATATCTTCTTGTTGGATTGTCCCCTTTAAAATTATAATGTTCTTCTTTGTCTCTTGCTACAGTCTTTGCTTTAAAGTTTATTTTGTCCAATATAAGTATTGCTACCCTGGCTTTCTTTTCATATCCATTTGCATGATAAATGCTTCTATATCCCTTCACTTTCAATCTGAAGGTGTCTGAAATGAGTCTCTTGTAGGCAGCATATGGATAGTTTTTTCCTTTTAATCCATTCCATCACCCGAAATGTTTTGATTGGACTGTTTAGTCCATTTATATTCCAAAATTATTGATAGGTATGTATTTACTGCCATTTTGTTTCTTGTTTTATGAGTGTTTTTGTAGTTCTTCTCTGTTTCTTTCCTCCCTTGCTCTCCTCTTTTACGATCGGTTGGCTTTCCTTAGTGATATACTTGGATTCCTTTGTCTTTAATTTTGTATATCTATTACTGGTTTTTGATTTGTGGTTACCTTTGTGTTTGTATATAATATCTTCTGCATAAAGCAGTCTATATTAAGTTGATGGTCACTTAAGTTTGAAACCATTCTTATTGCTATACCCCCATGTTTTGGATACATGGTGTCATACTTTGCATCCTTTTATTTTATGAGTCTCTTTTCTGATTTTTATAGATATACTTATTTTTATTGCTTTTGTTCTTCCTACTTTTCTTACTATTACTTATGGTCTTTCCTTTCCACTAAGAGTCCCCCTTACTATTTCTTGTAGGGCTGGTTTAGTGGTGATAAATTCCTTTAACTTTTGTTTGTCTGGGAAACTCTTTATATCTCCTTCTATTCTGAATGAAGCCTTGCTGGATAGAGTGTTCTTGGCTGCAGATTTTTTTCTTCTTTCAGCACTTTGAATATATCATGCCACTGCTTTCTGGCCTGCACAGTTTCTGCTGAAAAATCAGCTGATAGTCTTATGGGTTTTCTTTTTTTTTTTTTTTTTTTTTTT
>NW_022589717.1:9217810-9226684 GCF_004348235.1 Phoca vitulina
TTGAGAGAGAGAGAATGAGAGACAGAGAGCATGAGAGGGGTTAGGGCCAGAGGGAGAAGCAGACCCCCTGCCGAGCAGGGAGCCCGATGCGGGACTCGATCCAGGGACTCCAGGATCATGACCTGAGCCAAAGGCAGTCGCTTTACCAACTGAGCCACCCAGGCGCCCCAGTCTTATGGGTTTTCTGTTTTATGTAACTGTTCTGCTGCTTTTAAAATTCTCTCCTTATCACTACTTTTTGTCATTTTAATTACCATGTGTTTTGATATGGACCTCCTTAAACAGATTTTGTTGGGGGCTTTCTGTGCCTCCTGGATCTGGATTTGTTTCCTCTCCAGATTAGGGAAGTTTTCAGCTATTATTTCTTCAAATAAATTTTTTGCCCCCTTTTCTCTCTCTTCTGTTGGGATCTCTATAATGCAAATGTTGTTGCATTTGATGGTGTCATTGAGTTCCTTTAATTTATTCTCATTCTTTATCAATCTTTTCTCTTTCTCTGGTTCAGCCTGATTGATTTCCATTACTCTGTTCTCCAGGTTGCTGATCTGTTCTGCTTCTTCTAGTCCACCATGTATTCCCTCTTCTGTATTTTTAATTTCAATTATTGAGTTCTTCATCTCTGATTGGTTCTTTTTTGTTTTCTATTTCTTTGTTGAGGGTTTTACTGAGATTCACTCTTTTCTCAAGTCCAGTGAGTATCTTTATGACCATTACTTTAAATTCTCTGTCAGAAATATTATCTTCATTTCATTTAGCTATCTTGCTGTGATTTCATCCTGTTCTTTCATTTGAGGCATAGTCCTCTCTCTCCTCATTTTGTCTACCTCTCTGTGTCTGTTTCTATGTGTTAGGAAGGACAGCTACGTCTCCTGTTTTTGCAAGTAGTGGCCTTATGAAGAAGAGGTCCAGTAGTGCCCTGAAATACAATATCCCTTGTTCACCAGAACCGGGCACTTCAGGAGTATCTCTTATATGTGTTGTGTGTGCTCTACTATTGTGGCTGAGCCACTTTTGCCTCCAGTCCCATCATCTACCATGGCTCTCTGCCTGTTATGGGTAGGGTGTGGTCTTTGTGTTGTAAATGGGCCAGTATGGGGCCACCTTGATCTTGAGTTGAATCAGATCAGGTGCTTGCCAGAGCTGTGGTAGTGCTGAACTGTAGGACACCCTCCCTGTTTTGTACCCTGGGAGGCTTTCTTTTTTCTTTTTCTTTCTTTCTTTCTTTCTTTCTTTCTTTCTTTCTTTCTTTCTTTCAAGATTTTATTTATTTATTTGACAGAGAGAAAGAGTGAGAGAACACAAGCAGGGGGAGCAGCAGAGGGAGAAACAGGCTCTCCACAGAGCAGAGAGCCCAATGCAGGGCTCAATCCGAGGTCCCTGGGATCATGACCCGAGCCGAAGGCAGACGCTCAACTGACTGAGCCACCCATGTGGCTTTCATTATAGGCAGGGCCTGTAGTCAGACCAGAATTCTATCTGCAGCCCATTACTGGGGCTGCAGTGGAACAGGTTTGTGTGGTTACTTTCCCCTCTTCCCCAGACAGGAGTCATCTGGAGTGGTGCTGGCCCCCGTTGGGGCTGTTTGCACAGTGCCATGCTGGTGGTGCCACTTTGGATGTACTATTGCTGAGGTTGGGCTAGAGGGGGTGAGCCCACAGAAACAGGGTATATGGTGTTGGCAAGGTTTGCACAGGTCTTCTGTGGGAGGAGACCTGGTGCTGATGTGGAAAACTGCTGAGAACATGTTGGAGGGGTGGGTCTGTAGGAGATTGCAGGGTAAGGCATACTGTTTGCAAGCTATGTGGAGAGTGTTGGCATTGTGTTGGTTCCTACAGGTGTCAGTGTATCTAGGCTGGGGGAGAGAAAAGAAAATGGTGCCCACCAGCTCTTTTGTTCTTGGAGAAGTCTCTCAAAGATCCGTACCCCTCCAGCACATGCTCTGAGATTAGTAAACAAATCTCCCTCCCATATATGCTAGGCATTTTTCAAACAGCTGCTTGTGTCTTAGCTGTATGTTAGTGGAGCTATTGTGCTATAAGGGCAGGGACTCAGTTCTATCTTGCCCTGTGGTTTCCCAGAGTGGAGCTGCTGATTTTTAAAGTTCCAGGCATTAAGTTTCACTGATTATAAAATCCTGTGATGTTAAACCCCTCTGGTTCTCAAAGCCAAATGTTATTGAGATTTGTCTTCCCAGTTCAGGTCCTGTGCCTGGGATGCCTGGTTTGGAGTCTGCTCCTCTCCCTTCTCTGTGCTTGAGGTGGCCCACTCTCCCCCAGACAGTATTGTAGGTCAGCTTGGTTCTAGACCATGTCTCCTCTCTTCCTTCCATTTTTGTTGTGGCTTCTTCTCTATGTTTAGCTGTGGAGAGTGTTTTGCCAGTCTTTGGGTTGTTTTCTGGGTTATTTACACTGATGTGGGTATTATCTAGTTGTATTCATGGAACGAGGTGAGTTTAGGATCCTCTTACTCTTCTATCTTATCTAGAAGTCCTCTGTTTTTGTAGTTCTTAGTAGTATTATCTTCAACATGATGGACTCAAAATACATTTTAACTCAATATGTTTCATGCACTGAAAGAGAATAAGAGCCGAAAGATCCCACTTTCAACTTCTCCACACACAGGACCTCTCATTACTTTCTTAGGATTTTATCATTTACTATGTGAGATGCAGAGCAACTGAGTATCTGGATATAGAACATGTGAAGTCATAAGAAAATGTGTAAAATTTATTTTCTCTTTTCTTATAAAAAACACATATGAATTGAACTCATAATATTTCCTTTCTGTAAGTTACTTTTGCAACCACTAAAACATATAGTCACCATTTTGGAAACCAGTTACATAGGTTATAGAAGGAATAGGAATAGGTAGAAAGGATAGATGAATTCTAGCATAATAGGGAACATCTAAAGAACAGGATGACAGAACTGGGCATAAATGAATTTGGTATAACTTTAATACTGGTGAGAAATGAAACAGTACTTGAAGAACATTTAGCAATAAGCACCAAAAGTATGACTGGAAGACATGAGGTAGAATGGTCTAAGTAAAGAAGGCATTCTTGTTATGAAAATGTATCACTGAAGATAACAAGTGGCCCAGTGGCTTTTGTTTGTTTGTTCATTTTTTTTTTTTAAATTAAGATTTTTTTTTTTTTTTAGAGCAGCTTAGGTTAATAGCATAATTGTGGGAAAGATACAGAGATTTCCTATATACCCTCTGTCTCTATACATGCATAGCCTCTCCATAACCAACATCCTCCACCAGCATGTTACATTTGTTACAAGCGATGAACCCATATTGACATATCATTATCACCCAAAGTCTATTGTTTACATTATGGTTCACTGTTGGTGTTGTACATTCTATGAATTTGGACAAATGCATACCGGCATGTATCCATCATTCTGATACCAGAATATTTTCCATGCCTTAAAAATACTTGTCTATTCTTCCTTCCCTACTTCTATTATTAGTTCTTCCTTCCCTACATCCAATATTAGTTCTTCCCTCTCTAACCATATAACTTTTATTTCCTTTCCTTGTCTTATTGAATTAGCTAGAACTTCCAGTATGATGGTGAAAAGGAGTAGTGAGAGGGAATATCCTTGTTTAGTACCTGATCTTAGTAGCAAAGCATTAAGTTTCTCACTATTAAGTCTGATAGTAGCTGTAGGTTTTTTGTAGTTGTTCTTGATCAAGCTGAGTAAGTCACCTCTATTTCTAGTTTACTTAGAGTTTTTACTATGAATAAGTGCTACTCAATGGCTTTTCAAAACAAAACTTATTTCTTACATAAAATCCATTCCAGGTTCAGGTGTCTCTCCAATGTAGCTGTCCTCTATATAGTGATTCAGCATTTAGTTTAATTCTTGAGTGATCTCAAAATCAACAAATATTATAATTACCACTTTGAGGAAAAAGAGCATGAAGAACATAATTCCCCCTCTTAAGTATCTATTTCTGAAAATTAGGTTTAAATTAAAGGAAGTTATTTGGTCATGCTTATCTTCAAAGGGACAAGGAGTATAAGACTCCGTGTCTCTGAATAAGGAATAGATCCAGATATTTTGGTGAATAATAGTAATGTATGACATTAAATGCATATAATGGTAGATCAGTTTTGGAACTTCATAAAAATAGGATGAGAATGTGTAAAATCAGACAACAAAAAACAACTAACAACAATGGAGCAGACATTTATTATTATCCTCACCAAGACAGGGAAACATTGCAACTGACATCACAATAAAAGGTTTTGAGAACCTTTTAAAGAAATGGAAAAATATGAGATTATATGAACTATTTGCAACTATTAGCTTTCTTAGTTACAAAGATTATTTTGTACTTTTTGAAAAGAGTATTCTTTAGTTAGAATTTAGCTATGGAGACTGTACTGAGTAAGTTTAAATTCTGGAGAAAAAACTAAAAAAAAATAATAATAATAATTGGCCATAAGCAAGCCTGTACTTATAGTTAGGGCAGTCTTATTAATTGGGGATTGTTTGCTATTTTTATAATTAATTAACACAATTCTTAAATTCATTATTCATATCAAATTTTATATTTTGATAAAGCAATAACCATGGTAAATTCTATACAAAATAATCCCTACATATTTATTAACAGCAATACTATTTGCAAGCATAAAGGGAACATCCTGAAGGCCATTATGTTAGATTCTATTTGCAGATGTTAGGCTTGAAAATGAACACTGAAGAAAAATCTTTATGAAACAGAGATGACTCTAATCAGATTTTTAAAAGATTTTTAATATCTGCCAATTAAAATGACTAATGATTTAAAGAGATTACAAAATGCAACATAAAAGACATCTTAGCTGACAGCTGAGAACATAACACCAAAAGGAAGTAAAAAGGCTTAACACCTACAGATACATTTAACAGAAGGTATTACAACTTGGAGATTTCTGAGTGCATACTGTGCAACTAGACGGGGCTGTTATTTGCTGTGAGAAGTATTATGCTTCAAGTAAATTGAAGAGCTCATAAGCATCATACAAATATATTACTTAGAAACTATGCCTATTATTTAGTATCAATAGTAAAAGCTGTGAAATCCAACATGCTGATTCCTATTTTCATATTAGAAATCAGCTCAACAGAACTTACATTTTTTTTTGGAACTTTGTAGCTTCAAGTATCTGTTCCTAAATTCAACAAACACTGATGACACATTTTTGAAATGCACATGTATGTTGTGTATTACAACTATGACCACATTAAACAGAACTAAATTAATTTGTTAATTAAAGCTTTATTTTCCCATATTTTGTCTTCTCCTCAAAATTTTTATCTTTTTTAAAGATTTTATTTATTTGAGAGAGAGAGTGAGTGAGAGAGAGAAAACAGGCAGGGGGAGGGGCAGGCAGAGGGAGAAGCAGGTTTCCCTCTGAGCAGGGACCCCGATGTGGGGCTCGATCCCAGGACCCTGGGATCATGACCTGAGCCGAAGGCAGACGCTTAACGACTGAGCCACCCAGGCGCACCTCTCTTCAAAATTTTTAACTAAATATATGTTATATAATGTTATTTTAATGACAAATAACAAAAGAAATATGATGCCAAAAAACTCTTTGTAATGTAATTAATATATATGTCTAATAATTAGATATTCAAGGTAATCAGTCAGGTCAGTTCGTTTGTATTTGAGGTATATTACTATGGAAAATGTTAATACTGGTGGCTAATTACACAGGCTAACCCAGATAATGATTTCTGGTCTAAGCATTTTTATTTCTATATTCCTTTTTTGGCTACTAGTGGATGGATGGTCCTCTTACTGAGAATTAATTTAAAAAGGTAGGGAATTGATGAATGCAGATGAATAAATGAGAGGAAACAATAGAAAAACGAACATGGAGGATTTTGAAATGAAGCTTGGGAAGAGTTGAAGAATTTAAGAGAAAGATTATTGACCTTAGAACAGATGGATGGTAAAAAGATTCATTTTATTTTATTTTATTTTATTTTAAGATTTTATTTATTTATTTGACAGAGAGAGACATAGTGAGAGCAGGAACACAAGCAGGGGGAGTGGTAGAGGGAGAAGCAGGCTTCCCGCGGAGCAGGGAGCCCGATGTGGGGCTCGATCCCAGGACTCTGGGATCATGACCTGAGCCGAAGGCAGACGCTTAACGACTGAGCCACCCAGGCGCCCCAAAAAGATTCATTTTAAATGTGGCTGAAGGCATGCATCATTTTAGACTTATTCTCTGACACTCAGAATCTAGAAGGCAAAATCTAGTTATAAGGTAAACTATATGCTGGATATTTACAAATAATAGAATAATCCACTGGAAGAAATGTTTGACTAACATTATAAGTATCAGCTGAAAGAAAACAAAAAGAATTATAAAATATTTCATGTCCATAGTAGGAGACAGAAAGAAATCTTACCAAATTTCTAGAACCATATGGAAAATTAGATGTCCAGAGAAACCCCAAACACTTAAAAAGATGACTTAATATATATTTTTAAAAAAATAACAACTAAGACATTAACTTCCAGGCATGATACAGTAAGAGGGATTAAATGTACTACCTCCTCAAGTGTACACAACTAGAAAACTAGTAAGATATATGAAACTAATGGCTTTCACTAGAAAGCAGGCTGGACAGAGATCATTGAGAAAAGAGAAACAACCAAGATGAGCCCGACAATTGTTTCATCTAACTGCCTAAATAGATTTTCAGGGCAACCACATAAGGAAGAGAACAAAAATAGAGTTCAAAGCTCTCTCTGAGATGAGATTTAAGAGTTTGAGGAGGTCAAGAGACTAGAAATCAGAACACAGAGGTTCAGGGAACTGTACAAAGAGAGCCACACACATACATTGGGGTCCCTTCAAATCTTCAACTGAGTATTGGTCAACACAAGTATGTGAGGAAACTTCCAAAGCCAGGGAAAAGGCCCTGGGAAAGGAGTAGATGAAACAATCCCCAGGCCTTACACAATACTGGGAAATGTTCTTGCCTTTACTCCTTCACTATGCAGAATGGAAAAACCTCCTAATAAGCTTGGCATTAAATAGAGTCTGCAAACTGGTATTGCCTGAAAGGTAGGGCCAGATTAGCCCTAGAATAATAGGATGGGGCTCACCTAACAAAGCTTAAATGTAAGCCTCAAAAAATAAAAACAGTTTATACCTATTTTATCTGGAGCCAAGAAGAAAGCTCAAAAAGCATTAGAAGAATGCAAAAAAAAAAAAATAAAAAAATAAAAAATCTATCACCTAATAAGTTTAAATTTTATAACGTCTGGCATCAGTAAAAAGCAAACAGAAAGAAGTACAAGGAGAAAAAAAAATCAATTAAAATAACCCCCAAATGATATAGATGATTGGATTAGTATTAAAGGACACTAATGTACTCACTATAAATATACTCCATACAATTGAGAAAGAAGAGGAACACATGAGTATGATAAGAAGAGACATGGATGTTATACACACCACCCCCCCTCCCCGAACTCTTAGAGATGAAAAACACAATATCTGAGATGAAAATACACTTGATGGAATTACCATCACTTTACATGCTGCAGGAGAAAAGATTTGTGAATGTGTAGGCATAGCAGTAGAAACTATCCAAAATGAAACAAAAAGAGGAACACAATTGTAAAAAATTAACAGAGGGGCGCCTGGGTGGCTCAGTCATTAAGCGTCTGCCTTCGGCTCAGATCATGATCTCGGGGTCCTGGGATTGAGCCCCGCATCGGGCTCCCTGCTCCGCGGGAAGCCTGCTTCTCCCTCTCCTGCTCCCCCTGCTTGTGTTCCCTCTCTCACTGTGTCTCTCTCTCTGTCAAATAAATAAATAAAATCTTTAAAAAAAAAAAAAAATTAACAGAGCACCAGTGAGTCCTGAGACTTTAAGTGGCCTAATATAAATATAATTGGAATCCAAGAAGAAGAAAGAGAATTGTAAGAAAATATTTGTAGAAAAAATGTGTAAAAATTCTAAATTCAATTAAAAAATAAACCATGGATCTAAGAAGCTTAATGAACCACTTCCAGAAGAAAAAAGAAAAAAAAAAAAAAATTACACCAAGGAACATCAAAATCAGACTGCTTAAAATAAAGATAAAGAAAACATCTTAAAAGTGCCTGGGGGAAAAAGAATACACTACAAACAAAATAACAAAGTTAAAAATGAGAGGAAACTTTGTACCCTAACAACAAAGTATATGAAAAAGAAATTAAGAAAACAATCCCATTTACAATAGCATCAAAAACACTAAAATAATTAGGAATAAATTTAACAAAGGAAGTGAAAGATCTGTACACTGAAACCTGTAAAATACTGACCAAAAAAACCTGAAAAAGACATAAATAAATGGAAAAATATCCTCTGCTCATGGATTGGAAGAATTAGCATTGTTAAATGTCCCTTCCACCCAATGAAATCTACAAATTCAATGCTATCCCTGTCAAAATCCCTGTGACATTTTTCACAGATATAGAAGAACAATCCTAAAATTTGTGTGGAATCACAAAAGATCCCAAATAGCTAAAGGAATCTTGAGCAAAAAGAACAAAGCTGGAGGCATCATATTTTCTGATTTCAAATTATATTAAAGGTTATCTTAACCAAAACAGTATGCTACTGGCATAAAGACAGGCACACAGACTCATGGAACAGAATAGAAAGCCCAAAAATAAAGCTGCGTCATATATTTTTATAACTAATTTTTGACAAAGATGCCAAGAATATACATTGGAGAAAGGATAGCTTCTTCAGTAAATGGTGTTAGGAAAATGGGATATTCTTATCTGAGAGAGAGAGAGAGAAGAAGAAAAGAAAGAAAGAAAAAAAAAAAAAGAAAGAAAGAGAAAGAAAGAAAGAAAGAAAGAAA
>NW_022589717.1:9226784-9243280 GCF_004348235.1 Phoca vitulina
CTTGAAAGAAAGAAAGAAAGAAAGAAAGAAAGAAAGAAAGAAAGAAAGAAAAAGAAAGAAAGAAAGAAAGAAAGAAAGAAAGAAAGAAAGAAAGAAAGAAAGAAAGAAAGAAAGAAAGAAAAAAGAAAGAAAGAAAGAAAGAAAGAAAGAAAAAAAAAAGGAGGAAGGGAGGGAGGGAGGGAGGAGGAAGTTGGACTCTAATCTTACACCATACATAAAAATAAACTCAGGATTGGTTAAAGATTTAAACTTAAGGCCTGAAATATAAGGATCCTGGAAAAAAAATACAGGTCCCTTGACCTTGATTTTGGCAATATTTTTTTTTGGATTTTATGCCAAAATCATAGGCAAAAAAAGCAAAGTAAGCAAGTGGGATTACATCAAACTAAGAAGCTCTGCACAGCAAACAAAACCATTAACAAAATGAAAAGACAATCTACAGAATGGGAGAAAATACTTACCAGCCATATGTCCAATAAAGGGTTAATATCCAAAATCTATAAAGAACTCATACAATTCAATGACAACAAAGAATCGGATTAAAAAATGAGCAAAGGACCTGAATAAGAAACCTAGATTCATTACTTTGACTTCTCTGTGTTTTGTCAGTGGACACGAACATTTTAGAATTTGAGTGTCTTAAGCCAAAATTTCTAAAAATATTTATCTCAATATATTTTTTAAAGATTTTATTTATTTGACAGAGACAGACACAGCGAGAGAGGGAATACAAGCAGGGGGAGTGTGAGAGGGAGAAGCAGGCTTCCTGAAGAGCAGGGACCCCAATGCGGGGCTCGATCCCAGGACCCTTCAATATATTTTTACCATTAAAATAATTTGTGTCTAATGGCAAAGCAGTCAATATTAATAAGACTCCTTTGATTTCTTTTTTTTAAAAGATTTTATTTATTTATTTGAGAGAGAGAGTGAGAGAGAGAGAGAGCACAAGAGGGGGGAGCGAGAGAGGGAGAAGCAGACTCCCCACTGAGCAGGGAGCCTGATGCGGGACTCGATCCTGGAACTCCAGGATCATGACCTGAGCCGAAGGCAGTTGCCCAACCAACTGAGCCACCCAGGCGCCCAAGACTCCTTTGATTTCTACGTTATGTGATAAAAAGTAGCAGTAGAAACTACTAAATAAACCAAAATGTTCTAATTTTACATTTGATTTTTGTATCTTGATTGAATGTCAATTTTTAAAAGTTTAGAAGTTATATAGTTAATTTAAAATGTATAAAGCACCTAGGTGGCTCAGTTGATTAAGCATCCGACTCTTGATTTTGGCTCAGGTCATTATCTTGGGGTCCTAGGATCAAGCCCTGCCTGGGGCTCCGTACTCAGCAAGGAGTCTGCTGGAAGATTCTCTCTCCCTCTCCCTCTACCCCTCCCCCTGCTTTCTCTCTCTCTCTCTCAAAATAAATAAATCTTTAAAATGTTTAAATCCAGGGGCACCAGGGTGGCTCAGTCAGTTGAGCATCCAACTCTTGGTTTCAGCTCAGGTCATGATCTCAGGGTCTTGGGATGGAGCCCCACTTCGGGCTTTGTGCTCATCTAGGAGTCTGTTTAAGATTCTCTCCCTCTGCCCCTCCCCCCACTCATGCTTGTTCTCTCACTCTCATCTCTAAAATAAATAAATCTTAAAAAAAAAAAATGTTTAAATCTAGGATGCCTGGGTGGCTCAGTCAGTTGAGCATCCAACTCTTGGTTTCTGCTCAGGTCATGATCTCAGGGATGGAGCCCCTCCTCAGGCTTTGAGCTCAGCTGGGAGTCTGCTTAAGATTCTCTCCCTCTCCCTCCCCCTCTGCCCTTCTCCCCAACTGCACATGCATGTGTGCTCTCTCTCTCTCTCTCTCTCCCTAAAATAAATAAATAAATAAAATCTTTTAAAAAAAAAAATGTTTAAATCTAATAGCTTCAAAATCTGTGAGGTGTTTAGAGATACTATAATAACACTGTTACTTGGAAATGTGAATGACGTGCAAGCAGGCATCAAATGCATTCTCTTTTGTTGTACAAAGCATTTTAGAGCCCAAGCAGGGCCAAGATCCAGCACACACTGGGGAAAAAAACCACAAGGAATCTAGCTGTGCACATAATGAAAAGTGCTGGCTGATGCCAATTATTGGGT
The DNA here is from genome assembly GCF_004348235.1 of Phoca vitulina. Classification (NCBI taxonomy): domain Eukaryota; kingdom Metazoa; phylum Chordata; class Mammalia; order Carnivora; family Phocidae; genus Phoca; species Phoca vitulina. Next base: position 9,228,913 of record NW_022589717.1, read on the forward strand.
AGGCTTCCTGGGGTCTCAAGTTTAGTCATGCATGAGGAGCACTTCAGAACCGGAGAGGATTCTGTACATATACATCTTCTTTCTCTGCAATTTTCTTTTCAAATATCTATCTCATCTCAGACACTATGATGATTTCTTGATAAGGAGTTGTTAAATGAATCCAAAACAAGCATGACGTAGAAAAAGAAACTGAATGAGTGAAAGTCTAAGAGAAACCCTAAGATAATCATTGAATATGGATATGTGAAATTTTCTTTTGTTTTCTTAATAAATGTTACCATACATTGGGTGCACTGGGGAAGGATCTAAGTAGTATAAATAAACAACTGTTAATCTTCGTAAGGTCTAGATATAATTAAGAATAATAAGTATACATATATATTTTAGGCTACTGAGAAATCCTTTAAAACTTGAATCCAGAAAAGTCAATTTGACAGTTGTACCTTGAAGTTTTTTTCTTGATTTTCAAGCCATAAATTATGGTCTACATTATGTTTTTAAAAGATCTGTCTCTTGGTTCTCAGGATTTTCTATACCTCTAGCTACCTTTCTGCCAAAGGACTTTCATATTTGAATCTGTTATTTACCATTATCATCTATTCCATGTATAAATCTGAATTATTTGAATTCTTTTACTTTACTCAGACCTGTATAGTCATGGGCATAACAGATATATATCCAAAGTTAACCCCTGAACAACAGGTTTGGGCTGCTCAGGTCCACTTATGCATAGATTCTTTACACTGCACTACTAAATGTATTTCCTCTTCCTTATGATTTTCTTAATAACATTTATAACATTAATGTATATATATAACTTAATAACATTAATAACATTTTCTTTTTGCTAGCTTACATTATTGTGAGAATATGGTATATAATACATATAACATACAAAGTTATGTTTATGTTAGTGATAACACTTCCAGTCAACAGTAGGCTATTAGTAGTTAAATTTTGGGGGAGTCAAAAGTTATAAATGGATTTTCAACTGTGCAGGGGAGTCAGAGCACCAACCTCTGCATTGTAATATATATATATAAAATTTAGTATTATATATTAATATATAATTATATAATACATAATTTATTATTTATATATATATTTATATCTATCTATATATCTCCTAAACAGGAAACAAGGAAACAAACAAACAAAAAAACCCCCACAATATTTGAGAAAGAGGGGCACCTGGGTGGCTCAGTCATTAGGTGTCTGCCTTCGGCTCAGGTCATGATCCCAGGATCCTGGGATCAAGCCCCGCACCAGGTTTCTGGCTCAGCAGGAAGCCTGCTTCTCTCTCTCCCACTCCCCCTGCTTGTGTTCCCTCTCTCGCTGTGTCTCTCTCTCTCAAATAAATACATAAATTAAAAAAAATATTTGAGAAAGAGAGAAAAAGAATGGGCACCTGGAGAAAGTAAGTACATTCTAGTAAAGAACAAAGTATAGAAGAGTTTTTACTGTCATGCCAAAAGAGATATGTGTGAAAAATAAGCCAATAAGTCGCTCAACTGGAAGGGAACTTTGGGTTCATATATTCCATAATTTCATTTTACAGATGATAAGACTAAGATATAAGTCTTTTTTTCTGAGCTATTCATGAAAGTAGTTGGTGGTAGACTTGGGACTCTAGTGCTAAGTTTTTAGTCAGAATATTTGTTTTCTTTGCATGTATCAAGTAGAATCAAGTTGTTTGAGGAAGCAATTGTGATTGAAGCCTAAATTTTTTAATTTTCCTGTGGACATACTGGAATTTAGCTTATAATTTCTCATTTGAGACATCATTATGTAAAAGTATTTTATTCTCGATACTGGCAGTTTTAGACAATAATAATAAGTGATAATATTGATGAAACAAGATGGTTCTTTTTTTGCCCCATTTGATAGAGCAAGGCATATCTTTTGATTCCATGACTCAAAACTTAGTCATTTCAGAGCTAAAGCCTATTTCTTAAGAAAGGGTTCTAAATTCTCTGAATTCACTAGGTCCAAATTAGGCTAGACCAGCAACAGTATAATATGACTTATTCTCTACACATTCTATTAACATATAATAACACCAGATAACATGGAAGAAAAAAAATCATCAGCAAATGCTGGTGTGTATACACATTATATTTCTATTATAAAGTTCTGTAAACTGTGCATCTCATGCCACAATGGTAAGATCAAGTTTGCATTTCAGAAAAGCACTCAGATTTAAAAAGGGGTAAATTAAAGGACAGATTACTAGTCAATCGGCTTCTGAAATAACATAAGCAAGAAATGGAATGAATCTGACTCATGACAATAGCAGTGGGAATGAAAAAGTAGAATTAACATAACAATGATGTAGAATTGAGCAGTGATGTAGAAATTGGATCTCAAGAGAGAGTTCCAACTAAGATGTGCAGCAGGCTTGTGAGTGATACCTATGGAAACGTAATGCATGGCGATGGGCAAGATTTCTTAGAATTAAGGATAAGGAATTAATAATACCAGACAAAAATAGGCAGTACCATAAAAGGAAAGAAAAACAATAGAAAAAGATAGAAAGGAGAATCAGAAGGAAGATACCACCAGAGTAAAGAAATATAAGAAGGAAGGAGGCCACTGTGTCAGTTGTTGATACTATGAGATCTGAGACATTATCACTCCCAGCCCTGTCGATTTCTGCTGCCAGACTCTATCAAATATAACATCCTGTTTTAAAACTCCATCATATCTTCTTTCATACAACATCTCTTAAACTCCTTGGGATTCATCTCAGCCATTCTATTGTTGTGTTATCTTCGTCTGATTCTTATAATTTTTCTAATCTCCATCTTCCTTTTTTGTAAAATATGATTATTTTATAGTGGGAAAATAAAAATACTTATCATCAGATTGTTGTCAGGATTACATGAGATAATGGTTGGTAACTATCCCCAAAGAAGAGTCAGGAGCTATTTAACTGCTTTGCTCAATTCACCAATTCAAATGCTAATCTCTTCCACAAACACCCTCACAGACACACCCAGAAATAATGTTTTACCAGCTATCTGGGCATCCCTCAACCCATCATGTTGAGACATAAAAGTAATCATTGTTTCCTTTAGTTTTAAAGCAGGCTTGGTTTAGTTATTTTAACATATTTTTAATTGCTACTTTGAAGGTTTGCCTGTTAAATCCAACAACAGGTTGCTTTCAAAGGCATTTTCCCGTCTGTGGGTCACTTTTTTCCTGATACTTTGCATGTTTTATCTTTTTTTAATTTAAAATTAGACATTTTAGAAAATATATTGTAAGAGCTCTGATGTTGCCATTGACCATCCGGGATTGTTACTTTTCACCTGTTTGTTTAGTGACTGACTGGATTATTTTAGTGAAGTCTATTTCCACTATGCTCTGAAGCCTCTGATGTTCATCAGGGTGCACAGTCTTGGACATGGACAGTCACACTGGGATGACAGTGGTTTCAGTAGAGTTCTCTTTGATTGTTCTTACTCTTACCACACTCTGTTGTTAAGCTTCCCTAATTGGTGACTGATTATCAATTACCAGTTTTTTGTTTGTAGATCCAGCTTTTGGTGTTATGTCTGAGAAGTCATCACCAAATCCAAGGTCACCTAGGAATTCTTACTTATATGATTTATAAAGAGTTCTTTATTGTCCTCTAATTGTTCCTCCTCCTGCTTTTAAGGATACAATATCTTTTAATATGCCTCAGAGGATTCTAAGTTCATAGTTTTTTGTTAAGTTTTCTTCTACTTCTTAGTTGTCTCAGATTATACTAGGGTTAGTTTCTATATCTCAGCCTTTGTCTTTTATACTGCTTATGTTCCCAACGAATGTAATAAATCCTGGTTGTTGATTCTGTTTTAGGAATAAATGATTGTTTTGAATTTGATAATGCAGTCAAAGGGAATTTTCTATGCTGCAGTACACATAGAACTGTTTTTCCCCAAACTTCTTCCCCCTGGGGGGGGAAACTGCGTGAAAACAAAACCAGGGTGCAACAGCCCACCTGTTTTATTTGGATGTGTTCAGGCAGGGAACTGGCACCTCTCCCCCAAATGTCAGAATTCCTAGTGTGAGGGAGAGATGAAATAATTTGTGGAGCAGCTGTTGTATAGAGGAATCTTTAATTAATCCTTATTTTCTTTCAGTCCCATACCTAATTCTTCACCTCTATTCCTAAAACGTCAAACTAGGCATCTCATAAGACTTCACCAAAGAGGATTCACTACTGCAACCATTGCTTCCATGCCACATCACCCCTCAGCCCCAGTTGCCACCGAGTCCGTAAGTGTGACTCCCCTGCCATCTGTTACATTTCCTTCACTCTAGTGCTTCCATTCCCCCTTGCACTCTGTAACACACTTACAGTGGAAATTTAGGACAGCATTTGAGTGTGTTGGTGTGCATTCCACTATAGACCTAGAAGCCTAAGAATGACTGTAAAATATTCTTTATATCTTAGAAATTGGAAAGTTCCCACATGAAAATAAAACGAAAGAAAAATAAGTGCCAACAAAATATTGCTGAGTTAGCCTAATCACTGTGGGATTTCATAGACTTGGGTTTATATGTGATATTAAGATATAAACTGTTAAAACAAAGGATGACATAAAGGCTATATTGGGCAGGAGATTTCATTCTCAAAACAAAACTAAAGTCATAAATTATTTAAAATACTGCTGAGAAAACAGAAATGAAAATAGTTTTTTAAATCATATTTTTTTTAATTCATGGTGAAGTAGAGAATATCAGATGAAAATAGTAAAGCCTGTGATAAAAGCATTACTTGACAAAGTGTATTAATCTTCATACATGGGACGCCTGGGCGGCTCAGTCGGTTAAGCGTCTGCCTTCGGCTCAGGTCATGATCCCAGGGTCCTGGGATCGAGTCCCACATCAGGCTCCTTGCTCAGCGGGGAGCCTGCTTCTCCCTCTGCCTGCCGCTCCCCCTGCTTGTGTTCCCTCTCTCTCTGACAAATAAATAAATAAAATATTTTTTAAAAATCTTCATACATAATTGGGTATAACTAAATCATTTAATTACAATTACCTTTTTTAGAAGTAATTTTGGAAACCTCTAAATTGGTCATGGAAGTTTTTATATTGATGCTAAACATATGCACATCTCAAATTACATTGACTAATTAACACTATTACCTATTTACTCAATGCAACATCAGCATTTTTCCTGATAGCTAGAGAGAAGTTAACAATAGTACTTATTACTTTGTGAATGCTACCTTAGGTCTAGCTCTACTACTTCCATGTACCTCACTTGTTCTTTATCTCAACCTTTGTTCCTGTGTAAAGAAAAGGTAAATATGAGAAAGAAAGAAATAAGAACAACTGTAAGAAAATTTGCTGCAGAACTAGTAGAACTAAGAATATGATTTCTGTAGCCAAAAAGTCTTTAGCTAACATGCCTGCCATTGCAGAAAGTTGCTAATTCAGAATGAAGGAAATCTAGATAATAAGCAGCCTCTCTCTCTTTCTCTCTCTCTCTGCAAACACGCACCTGCAAGCAAATGCGCACATGCACACACGCGCACATACACACAAAACACACACACGTGCGCGTGCACACACACACACACACACACGCACACTGGGTTCAAAATTTGGCACCTTATCTATTTGCTGTTTCTTTGGCAAGTTACTTAAGCTGTCTGAGGTTGTCTGTAAATAAGAATAAGAATACCTACCGTTGAGACTTTTTAGGAGGACTGAATAAACCTGTGAAAACCAGGAACAATACAGAGAATACAGGTGTAACTCTTATTATTATTATTCAAAAGTTTTTTTTTAAAGATTTGCTTATTTTAGGGGCGCCTGGGTGGCTCAGTCGGTTAAGCGACTGCCTTCGGCTCAGGTCATGATCCTGGAGTCCCAGGATCGAGTCCCACATCGGGCTCCCTGCTCAGCGGGGAGTCTGCTTCTCCCTCTGACCCTCCTCCCTCTCGTGCTCTCTGTCTCTCATTCTCTCTCTCGCAAATAAATAAATAAAAAATCTAAAAAATAAAAAATAAAAAAAAAGTAAAAAATAAAGATTTGCTTATTTTAGAGAGAGACAGAGAGAGCATGAGTCGGGGCAGGGTGGGGGGGGCAGAGGGAGAGAAACTGAAGCAGGCTCTGTGCTGAGCATGACCCTGAGATCATGATCTGAACCAAAATCAAGAGTTGGACACAACCAACTGAGCCACCCAGGTGCCCCTCATTCAAAAGTATTTATAAGTGCTGGCAAAAATGCCCTAGTCCTATCCAGTATCCTGGATAAGAAACTGGAAGGATAAGAACCTGGATAAGATACCTACTGAGGATGTAGAATACTGTGAGAGGAGCAGTCTGGCATTGAGGGAAATCAAGAATTCAAGATTAGATAGCTGATGATACATAATTTTTAGATACCCTAAAGATGGAGTCAACTAAGCTGTCAGATATTTAAAACTTGGGTTCAAGAAGAAGTATAGATTGAAGATAAAAATATAAGAGTCAGGAATAAGTCCCATAGATAATATTTGAAGTCATGAGTCTGGATGAGATCACCAAAAGAGAGAGAAAAGGGAGAAGTCATAAGTGATGAGGACTCAATAGTAAGGCATTTAAATGATTATTAACTGTATTTTCCATTAAAAGGAACCATCAAAGGAAACAGAAGAAGTGGGCAGAGAGGGAGTGGGAAATGTGTGCTGGCATGTGTGCTGTCCTAAAAGTGGATGAAGAACATGTTGAGACAGCCAGGTGGATAAATGCAGTGATTGAAGTGTGGGGATGTTCTCTTCTAATTGTTCATGTTTTCTCATTAAAATAGGAAGCAATGCCATTAACTGAGAGTGATGATGAGGAAAGGTATGCAGGAGGTTGGAAGGAAAAATCATTGTAAATCACTTCCAGGAATGCCTGGCATATGGTTTAACATTTATTATTGCTATTGCTGTTCTAGTTCTTATTGCTACTACTATTATAACTATATATTTTGAAACTGAGACCTCCTGAAAACAGTGTTTTAGCCAAAAATAATGACTTTAATAAATGAAATTCTGGACAATATGGTAAATATTAGTGGGCAGGTATGTGGGGAACAGTTGGATCATATTGCATCTCTGAAATTGTGCCCACTCCGGACATACTTCTTTTCCTTTCCTTGGTTAGCCAACTAATTACTGTTCTTTTCAGCTGCCCAAAACCTTTTTTGGTCACTATAAATTGTTCTTCAAGTATAAATCCTGCTATATACATTCAAATTGCAGGCAAGTTTCTCATAATCAAAAAAAATATTCAAAATAAGTCCAAATTGCTCTTTCTTAAAAAAAAGATGTATGATATTCTGAAAAAAAGTTGGAAAAGCAATTACTGTAACATAAAATATATTTATGTTTTTTATTAATATCAACTCTATTTACAAAGTGTTATATTTGCTCTAAAAACTTAGAAATGTGTACTTACACATATAAATATAACCACATTTTTATATAATAGCTTAAAATATGACACTTGATTTTCCTGTGCCTGTGTAGAATATCAGTCACACATTTCCCCCTTTTTGCCCAGAACGGATAGAAAACAATTTCCTTTGGTTTCAATAGTTCTTTCTGCAAGTAATTTGTATGTGTATATAGAGAGCACAGACTATAGACAATGGTGTAAGAGTGAACAGAATTGAGTGAATTAGGTGTTTAAAATGTCCCTGGTCCCTGGATCTTAGTAGTTCTGTCACTTTCTCCTACATTTAGGTTGAGGAAGGCAGGGAGTTACTCACGTGTATTTCTGCACCACTCTTATTTTATGGCACATATGATGTGCTGGACCTGATTATCTAAACTCACTATTAAACAACTTACCTTTTGAAAAACACATTGGGATAGGAATAAGTTGTTAACTCATATTTAATAAACATTCTGTAGTTGTTAATATTAGAGTATAAAATTTTATCTACTTCTCTTCATATAAATATTTGTAGATTTCAACATTCTCCAGTCCCATCTAAAGCCCATGCAGGGTGTATGCATTGCCCCTCAGTTTGAAGGAGGTAATTATGAGGGCTCTTACCTGGGGGCTTAACAAATTCTCATTCCCTGTATCCTTTTGCACTGTTATCCATGGACATCACACTCAGGCAGCTGTAAATTGCTCTGTCCCTGAGGTGGGTCTTCAGCATAGGTGATGTGGAATGCTTACTTCCATGGCTACAAAGCTATGTACAGTGCATGCCATAGCTATAGAAAAGGAAAAGTGGCTAAATTTGTGGATTCAAGATGTCATTATTGAGGAAAAATAGCATAGTAAATAACACTGTGTGACATTAAAAGTCAAGGGAATTAGCAGAGGCATTATCCAGGATCAAGAAAATTTCAAATTCTTTTTGGCTAATGCTGGCTGGCTTTCATGTTTCAAAAGATAATACAGTGTGGAAAATGTTGAACTTGCAGGCAACACAAGTTCCACATATTGTGAAAAATGTCCTAGGTAGAGCCATTTTTAAAATAGAGCCCAGAGCAATCATTTTAGAGCAACTTTCTTGCATCATCTATTTTTTGAAAACTTTGAACTGGGCCAAATCACCAACACTCCAAGAAGTTAACAAGAATGAGAAAATCCTGCTTGAAAAGATTGATAAAAGTAAACTTTTGCCTAGCAACCACTCTTCCTGATCAATCAGTTAAATACAAATCTAATCGTGCTTGTCAATACTAATGAACTCTTTAAAACAACTTACCTAATCTTCCCTTTTTTTCCATAAAACCCATGAGTCTACCTCCTATAATCAGGACACTATTTGGATTTCTACCCAAATCGGTGTACCTCAAATTAGAATTCTTTGATCCTAAATAAATGCTTTGTCTCTTGAACAGGTTTCTTGCTTTTAGGTTGACAAGATCAAGAGGCTGCAGAATTTTAAAAATACCTACTAAATGTTATACAGAAAAGAGCTTATTTGGAAAAGTAGATTCTCAACACTGAAGAGACTAGCTTGTTTTATAACAACCCTGCAAATGAACATATATAACATAGATGGCATTTTGATGGATGAAAATGGTGAGACTAGAGGCTCATAGGATCCTAAATTTCTCCTAGGAGCAATAGTTCAGTATTCAATTTTATTCAAGTTGCAATTGTAGTCAACATAATTAACATGAGCAACAATAACCAACTGCATATAGAAGCCAATATGAGTTTGCTGAGAACTGAGTTTTGCAGTCTGCCTAAGGTGGTGTCAAAGATAATTTTTAGAAGTTTTACTCCAGTATCTCCAACATTCATACATTTAGTTTGGTTGTGCTGTGATATGTCAACCTGGCTAGGCTGAACTACAAGCCACAGAATTCCCCTTTCTAGTATGTTTCTGGTTAGAGTGGGAAACCAGGGAGATTCTCTCAAGAGTTGGATAGCTGAAAAAGGCAGCAGCCATTTTGTAGAATACATATACTTTTCCCTAGTTATTCAGTCAAACATTAGTTTGGTGCTGCTGAGAAGGAATTTTGCAGATGTAATTAAAGCCCCAAATCATTTATTATAGTTATTTACCAGGGAGATTATCCTGGGTGGCCTGGCTTAATTAGGGGAAAATCCTTTAAAGAAGGACTAAATCGGAGACTCCATGCAACAGAAGTGTGATATTGTGATCTATATATATTGTTTTTGTCACCTTTTTTGGCACAGAGCTAATAAGACCCTTGAAATTTCCTATGATGAGAAAAATAAAAGTGCATTTGTCGTATTAATGAGGTAACTTTTGGATCCCACCTAGGAATGGGGGCTGGTTACCGGGAGAACCAACCATTAGAAGGTTGGGACTCTTAGTCCCACATCCTTAACCTCCAGGAAAAGAAGAAGGGCTAGAGGTTGAATAAGTCACCAAGGGCCAATGATTTAATCAATTGTGCTTATGTGATGAAGCTTCCATAAAAAACGAAAAGGAGGGGGGTTCCAGGTTGGTGAACACATGGATTTGGGGAGAGTGGTACCCTTAGAGAGGGCGTGGAAGTTCTATACCTTTTCCGCACACCTTGCCCTATGCATCTCTTTTTTCTGGCTATTCTGGAGTTATATCCTCTTATAATAAACTGATCGTCTAGTAAGTAAAACATTTCTCTGAGTTCTGTGAGCTGTTCTAGTAAGTAAACAGAACCCAAGGAGGAGGTCACTGGAACCTCTGATCTATAGCCTGGAGGGCAGAAACACAGGTGATACTCTGGACTTTTGACTGACATCTGAAGTTGAGGGGATAGGTGCAGTCTTGTAGGAGTGAGATTTTACCTGTGGGACCTGATGCTATCTTCAAGTAGATGATGTCAGAACTGAGCTGAATTATAAGACAACCAGCTGGCTTGGGAAAATTGTTTGGATGTGTGGGGAAAAATGGAATTGTTGATCAGAATTATAATTGGTGATTAGAATCCTTAAGAAGAAAAGGAGATTGTCAAATATTTCTACATTCTGGTACCTTAACAATCACTTCATTGTTACAAATCTGTTAACTCACTTCATTGAGCTGCATGAAGCAGCAGCTGGACCTCAATTGTTCTCCCTTCCCTTAAATCATTCCTTCCTCACTGCCTATCTGTGAATTTCTGGCTTACTTGGGCAACTACAATTGTATACAGTAATGTCCTGTAATAAATCTCTCCCTCATTTACAACTATATCTATCTATATCTATATCTGTATCTATATATTTAATCTCCTATTAGTTTTACTTTCTCTGGTTGAACATTGACTAAAATAATTTTTACCATATTATTCTTTCCCTATTTTCCCTACATTCTTGACTCCTAATTCCTATGTATGTTCTTCTTCCCTATCCAGCCCGACAGAAAATCTGATATTTTTGCTTTTGTCCTTTTTCCTCCTCCCTTCCTTCTTTTGTTCTTTCTCTTATGTTATACAACTGACTAATTTTTCTTGTCTTCAGCACACCATACCATAAATAAACTTTCAGGTAACAACTCTTAGATTCTGTAGCTATAAGCTTGAGAATGGAAAATTACTTAATCTTAAAAATGTATGAGATTTTTGTAGAAAACAGAGGAGCGAGAGAGTAGTTAAGATGGCATTTCAGGCATTTTCTAAGTAATAAAATCATATAGCATGATGCACTTCAGTGTACTCAGTAATGGCTGGAATAACAACAAAATATTTTAAAATGTTTGAAAATGTCAGAAAAAATGTTTAAAGAATGTTTAAAAAATGGGGAAATATGAAGCTTAAAAACAGGGTAAATCAAAAAAGGTTTTGGGTACCCGATATGAAAAATACAATGCTATGCATTTAACAATCTCATTTCATTGTACTCTTTGTGGGTACTTAAGAAGACTCTATTTCCCAGCCTCTTCTTCTATGAACCTGGGATTAGATTCAATCCAAATAATTTAATGTAGCAATGATATAAAAGTCACATATGTTACATGCATATGTCACATAAAGTTGATCTACAACAATCACTTCTGGTCCTAAGCAGTTAAAGACGAATGTGCTTTTCTCAGGCTCTTTCTTTCACTTGTAGCTACCTTGGAAGACACCAAGAATCCATACTGTAGAGTTATAGATGAAGGCAGTATCTGACCCACGTTAGATTTGTATGAGTGAAAAAATTAATATCTTATTGGTTAATCCCCTGAGATTATTTGGGGATAATTTATAAAACATGACAACCTAGCCTATTTTGACAAATGGATCATGAAAAAATGTTTGCATTTTCTCATATAACAAATTAAAGGCAATTAAAAGATGTTAAGGAGAAATACAGCATGAGCCACTGCATAATCTTTGGGTCATTTTGAATTCCTGTAAAGCAGTAACAGTGATTCTATCCCTTTACCCTGTACTGGTTCAAGGGTATCGTTACACCTTAGTCAAGAGCTGCTGGTGTGGAGGAGACCTTGCAAAGGTATCAGACTGAAATTAGGGAGCTCTGTTAGAAGGCGGTTGCAGTAGTCTCGTTGAGAAATGGCAGTATTGAATTTTTGCTATAGAAGTAAAGATAGATGGATCAATTGGTCAAGAATCTGAATCTTGATCTCAGCTCAGGTATCAAATTCATGGATGAGAGTTCAAGCCCCACGTTGGGCTCTGCACTGGGCATGGAGCCTACTTAAAAAAAAAAAAAAGGTGAAGATAGATGGTAGGAAACACAATGAGAGATATGTAGGGACAGAATTGGAGAGCCTTTCTTAAAGTGGCTGAGAAATGTAAGGAAAGTTATCTCCCTGGCTTATATAAGGATACTCCACCAATAAGTCAATTTAACATGTTCAAAACTAATGTCCTCATTTTCATAGTTTAACAAAATCCATATGACAACTCTATTTCTGTTCATACACAAATGCAAATCATACATTATGATTTTCCAATAGTGATTCTCCAACCCAAGGATATCTTGGTGGGCTTTCAGGATATGAAAGGGGAGAAGACTAAAACCTTTATTATTTATTTTATATATTGAGTAAGTTAGGAGACTCATTTTCGAATTTATAACATTTGCTTCACTGGTGATAATCTAGAACAAATCTGCTCTGTGTTGGAGGATTTTTGCCTGGTGTACTCACCAATCAACTAGGGTCTTTGGACTGATCATTACTATGTTTGCTTTTACCCCCTCTCTGAGGGCATTTTTCTGTTCTCTTCAAGTACCTTCTACTTCTATTTTACTACTTCTATTTTTCTACTTAACTATACAGTCCCAGGACCAGAGTTCATCATATGTTCAAACTGGTAAAGTTACAGATCTCCAGGGACTCATTAGAACTGAGTTCACACAAAGAAGGACCATTAGCATCTAATCCTTACAAAACTGAAACACCAACACTCCTGGGATGAGCAGGCCAACTATGAACCCCATGAAGGTTAAAATGAACAAATATACATGCAAATAAACTGGTTAAAGGCTCAGTTGATAGTACCTAAAACAGCATCTGTCACATGGTAGATCCAAAATAAACACCTCCTAAATCCACATGCATTTGGCCAATATTGATTGGGTATCTTCTCTGTGCCAGGTACTCCTCTGGTAAGTTATGGAGATTCAAAAGTGATACAAGAATCCAGGGGTTCATCATCTTCATAAATAGTAAAGTACAATAACTGTTATAAGAGAATGATAAATGCTATAGAAACTGTCTAGAGATATCCTATAAAATTTCCCAGATAAGAAGATATTTGATCCAAAATGTGAAGTTGAATAGGAATGGCACTGGAAAAAGGCAATGTAAGCAGACAGAACATATGTTAAGAATTTGTGGGGTGTTATAAAGGAAATAAAAAGACTCTGGATCCAAAGATTGAGCATATAAATTTTATTGTGCAGCCCAGGAAAGCTGATCCAACACACTCTCTATGATAATGCCCTAGAGAAAATAAGATAGGTTTTTAAAAAGTTTTTAAAGGTTTTAAAACTTAAATTTCTGTCCCACATCAGGAAAATAAAATCTCTGAATGCTACTGGCTGGCAATATTTGGGCTAATTATTGGGCATTATGGAAGGGTCAGACTGCCTGGAAGTTGCCTTCACTGTGTCCATGAAGACCCCAATCTGGGGTCACGGTGTTTTGTTGCCAGGGTTGCTAATTCAAGTACCCTTTAGGGACTACAATATTCCCAGTTGTCGTTTTAGCAGAAGACTTGCCAGGTGAACATGTCTGGGATTTTAAAGTTTGGGAGGAGTTGCATGGGGAAGATAGGATATCGTATTGCAGCTATACAAGAATGAAGAATGAATGGACTCTGATTAGTAGCATTTATAAAAATAATAGCAAAGGAGCACTCAGAGTGATTTGGATATTATGTAAAAGTATACTGGCTTTTGCATCTAGAACTGCACTATTAGGGGAAATCTGCTCAGATCTGCTCAGTGCTCAAAGGCATTCTGGAATTCTGATTAGGAATGACCAGTTTATAATTTAAATATTGTATTTAATGAGGCAACCATTTTTTATCAAATACATAAATACATCATTTTCATTAAAAATGAAGTAGGACTCTTGGGATATGTATAACAATTTAAACTAATATTGATATCACAAATTATCTCAATAGCTCTGTGAGATACATGATTTAATTTAGTATTCACGACAATGTTATCAACTAGATTGTACTCCTATTTGACATATATTTTAAAAAATTTTTAAAAAACTGATAAAGGTTACTTATCATGAAATGACAAAACCAGAAATACTGTACCCTTTTATTCTCAAGTACAAAGTTTCATTCACTCTTCTATAAAGCCTTATTGACTGTATTGAAAATTAAAATGTGGGCCTTCTTACTTAAGATTTTAAGAAATTATTATATTGGGGCGCCTGGGTGGCTCAGTTGGTTAAGCGACTGCCTTCGGCTCAGGTCATGATCCTGGAGTCCCAGGATCGAGTCCCACATCGGGCTCCCTGCTCAGCAGGGAG
>NW_022589717.1:9243380-9245345 GCF_004348235.1 Phoca vitulina
AAAAAAAAAAAAAAGAAAAGAAATTATTATATTGAAAAAGAAACATTGCTTATGCTTATTTAAGATTACTGATGCTAATTCCAATGTTCAACTATCATCATTTTCTTTAACATATTTATTTCTATATTTATTTCTATAACTATGAAAAAAAGGGTTATATGGATCATCATTTCAGAGCCAAAATATATAGTATGTCCAAATTTTCAGATTTAAATATCTAACATGCAATTGATTTTTAACAGCAATAAACAGTCACTTCTAGTAGCAATTTGTGGACTCTGTGCATAGTATTTAATAGACTTACTGCTTGAAATAAAGCAAAAGGGCAGATAAGATTTAAGGGGAAAGAGAACTGAAATGGGAGATGTATTTGGCATTGTTAGGAGTCAAGATAATAAAATAAAGTGTAATTTAAATAACAGCTTCAGAGAGTTCAACAAACAAAAAACTCCCCCAAAACCCCAAAAAACACCTTCAAACTGCTAATCATTTATCTCCTGATAGTGAGCCTGACAGAATAATTGCCTTCTTAGTCATGAAGTACATGCTTTAAAATTTAGTCATAGGTCCAGTTGAAAGTAAACATTCTTATGAGCAAATCACTATTAATATCAAGCATTCACAGACTATGTGCACCTGCCGCTGAAAGAGCTATTCATAGATGTTCACACCATGGTCGAGCTCTTCTGGATCTCCTCTCCGCACACTTCCCCTGCCTCTACCCTGACAGAAATGTAATTAGCATATGCCTTCAACTGAAGAACAATTTTAAAGATCCATTAATTATTGTTAAATTTTCATTATGCTTAAAGCCACTGGAATGGAAATATTAAAAACGGAACTGTAATCCTAAGGTTGGAAGCCATGACTGTTTTATTATCTTTCAACTTCATGAGAATAATATGAAAAAGTTGAGCCAATTTTCTACTGAATATGTGTATATCCATAGGAATAGTGATTTCACTCTTTTTTTTTAATTTCAGCATTTAAAATCTATGTTAACTTCTTCATTTGGTTGTATTTAATTATGATCTTTTTTTATTTTTTGGATAGTGATGAAAGCCACAAATTATTGTTATTCATTTTAATTCCCTTCTTATATTTCTAAACCTGAGTGTTATAGATGGAAATCCTTAAATCAAATTTTATAAGAATTTATTGATTTTGAAAGTTCAGTGACATATTAAGAAGACATACACAATCTGGATAGTTAAGACAGTAATAGAACATTATGTGCATTTTCATAATCCCTCATATTATTGACACTGTTGAAATTTACCTAAGCCCTGTGCTCCTTGAAAATTATGATGATTAAGAAGCTCCCACCCTTTTGTGTTTCAGGAAGTGGTTTACTGCAGAGAGCCACCCTTCTCCTGGTGAATTAGATAAGACTTGAGGATGATACCCTTGTTTACATAGGATAAGGCCAAGGACAGATCCTCCAAATTCCCATTCTTAGTTTCCTAAGTGTTTAGCTTAATTATGTGTCACCGGACCAATCTGGACAAAACTCCTTCTCACTGAACTTGACCAAAATTTAGTTAGGCTTTTCTCCTGCCTATAGGCCCCTGAACCTTAACCTTCTCCTGGGATTAAATAAGCACTGAAACAGAAAAACACCTTAGTGGCTCCACCTGAGAATCATCTAACTGCAGAGAAAAACTTCTGTGATCAAAAGTCATACCACCTGCTCATCCCACTCCCCAACACCTGGTCCTTCTAGCCTTATTTACTCCTCTCTATAAAAGAAAAGCCGAAATAAGTCAAAAAGAGAAAGACATGTATCATGTGACCTCACTGATACGAGGAATTCTTAATCTCAGGAAACAAACTGAGGGTTGCTGGAGTGGGGGGTGGGGTGGGAGGGATGGGGTGACCGGGTGATAGACACTGGGGAGGTGTGCTCTGGTAAGCGCTGTGAATTGTGCAAGACTGTTGAATCTCAGATCTGTACCTCTGAAACAA
>NW_022589717.1:9245445-9255892 GCF_004348235.1 Phoca vitulina
AGGGAGGTGGGAGGATGGGTTAGCCTGGTGATGGGTATTAAAGAGGGCACGTTCTGCATGGAGCACTGAGTGTTATGCACAAACAATGAATCATGGAACACTACATCTAAAACTAATGATGTAATGTATGGTGATTAACATGACAATAAAAAAATTAAAAAAAAAAAGAAAAGCCCATTCTTTCTGATTGTGGATCCTTTTGCAGATCGAGTGGTCCTCTTATTACCATAGTCTTTGGAAAAAATATTTTCTGGTGTCAAGACTTGGATAAAGTGCTGATTGCCCCTGGGACCCCACTGTCTTCTCACGGTGTTTATGTCAGCTTTTTTTGGATCTTTGTCTCTTTTCCTGATTGGGAAAATTGGGATCCACAGTGGTGAGTTACATTTTCTAATCCTCTGTAGAAGCTCAGGAGAAGTACTTCCTTTCAGGCAAAGAGACTTTTGGCCCATGAGGCTTTTTCTGTTTTTCCTTTGTTCCTTCAATGAAGATTGAGTGACGATGTTCCCTCAGCTTCTGGATTGAAGATTGTACTCTGGGGTGAGGGGTGAGCTGCTCTGGCTCCTGGGGAGTATTTGAGTGGGACTTTCTACCAGCTCCTTTAAGATTTATTTCTGAGATAATTATCTAATCCCATCAGTAACTTTCAGTCTACTGGTACCCTCTCTCCCCTTCTCCTGTGGACTACATGCTTCGCCATTATGGCACTAATTCAGTTCATTATATTAAAAAATGGCAACCTTTTATTAAAGATCATTTAGGAGTTCTATGACCTCTTAAGAAACTTGGCATCTCTCCAAACTGTCTTCTTTAAGACGTCTTCCTTACCATCATCCCCACTCCCCTTTTCTGTTTTTTACCACCTTTGACCTTCTCTTTACCTCCTTTGAATCCTTGTTCTGTTTTCTTCAACACCCTTACCTCTTTGTCTACCCCTCTATGGACCTTGCTAGACTTCTTTTTCTGGGTTTATCAACTCCTTATAGTTACTCAAGCTTCATGCCCCCACTCCCAGTCAGGAGCTATTGAGGTGCTCAGGGACCCTAAGAGCACTCAATTGAGGATTAAAAAGCCGATTAGAAACATGCTGGATCTTTCATCTACTTACACGGGCTTTGGAAATAGCTAGGTAGCTACTTGGTTTCTCCTCAGCCCTCTCCCAAAATTGAGTCCACAGCCTTTATAAGATTACACACTGAGGGAAAAGAAATCTTAAAGATATCCACAGATATTGCTAAGGACACTTTAGCTCTCATATTGACTAAGTAACTTCAACTTGTCCCATCTGCTAAAAATTCAATCTTTGTAAAAATGTACAGGTGGGACAAGGAGGGAAGCCAGAGCCTTTATGTAAAGCAATGAGATTTGTATTTCTTTGTTTATGCCTGACTCATGGCTAAAATTTATTTTTATAGAAACTAACTTTTACCTATATATTTTTGCCTCTTATTTTTCTAGTATACAGGGGAGATTATATAATCTGCTAATGAACATGTTCATTCTTGCCCAAATGAGAAGTTGTACTATAAGAAAGTACATGGCCATAAAAAGTTGAGTGATGTAAATTCATAAACTCTGCTTCTGCAATATTTGTGTACAACAGACCATTCACAATTATCCACCCAATAGTTTTCTTTGTGAAATAAAAGTTATTGTAGTTCAGTTATAACCGTTATTTGTAAATGAGACTCTACCAGGAGAAATAATGGCAAAAAGGAACAGCTTCAGTATGCAAGGTATAGAGGATGTGTTTTTGCTAAGGAAACAAATAGTTTTGTCCTAAAGTAGAAGGACTGCGTGGTCCACAATTGATATAGCAAGTTGTATGTTTGCAGAAAAGGGATTTTATTGTGGCTGGCTAAAATTTTATCAATTAAAAAAAACTTTAAAAATATCATAATGATGCAAAACTAGAATTTCGTTTTCTCTGTTAAAATGACTCTCTGGGATTATTGGTGTACTCTTAAGAGTTTTTAAAAGTTTATTTGCCTTCTGAAAAATCTGCCTTAGAAGGCAGTGATTTTTTTTTTTTTTGGTCTCATCAGAAAAATATCTTGTGCTTCAAGTTGACTTTATCACGTCTTTTATTATTCAAGAGAACCAAGTCTTTTCACCTTTGAAAGTAATAAGGTTCTTTATGTCATATTACCCTCTATATTTACTTTTGAAAACTTTGTGGGCCCTTTGATCAATAGGTAGCCATGTATTTTCTCACTAATCTATGATCCTATTTAATTAAATGTTCAGATCTCTTTATAACTTTTGACATTTTGCCTTCCCCAAACAAATCCTAAATGATAGCTTTTGCACCATAAACTGTCTTTGAGATTTCCCAGAAGCCCTGGGAGAATCATAAAAGAATTGTTCTTTCATTCTGTGAAATGAGAGGTGGTACAAAAAATTAAGTTGATATGAGTTGAGTGGGAAGTATCAAATTGGAAGAGATGCCTAACACTCTAGTTAAATTTGTTGTGTGATAAAATGTTGTTAATATACCAGAAATTATATGACCCCTACATAGATCATCAATGCCTTGCTATCTGTGATATATTTCTACTTATCACTGTTTCACTGCTGCTTTGCCTAAGACAACAAATCATACTTTCAGTTATGTTTTTTAAAAAAAATTAACTTACTCTCAATTTTACTCCTTTAATTTGAATCCAGTATGTTTTAGGCCAGTGGTTTTCAAATGGGGACTCCCATCACCTTTCTACAGAGTTTTATTAATATACGGATATGTAGGACCTACTCCAAACTTAACAAATCCCTTTACTCGATAATACTGACATATTATTTATATATATTCTAGCCATATGCTTGTTATACTTATGGTATATTAACTGTCAGAATTATCATATATTGTCGGGGAGCAAAACTTGCCACCACAAAATGTGTCTCTTTGGCATGTGTATTATTTTAGGCTGATTACTAAGAAACAAGGCTCAGGAAGAACCTTTGACCTTCACAAAGAATTTAGATAACTCTTATTTCAGAACAGGCCCTCTATCATTGTAGATAATTATAGTATAGTATCAAATCGGTGTGGTAGAGAGGGAAGAATTTAGCAAAGTCCAGGTGTTAAAATTCTTCTCTGTCCCATTGTTTCATTATGGCCCAGCAAACATTTGTTTACCAAACATTTACTCCTTTTCATCTTCCTGTGAATTGTCTTCTTTTCTGTTTGAAGTCTTAGACCCCTAAACCCATCTCATTAGCTCTGGATGGTATATAAGCCTCAACTGTCTGACTGCTTATGGGCCTCATAATGTTATGGAGCCCCCATATGTACATGATTAAGCTTGATTTTTCTCCTGTTAATCTGGTTCATGCCAATTTAATTCTTTATACCAGCCAAAGAGCTTGAAGAGTAGAGGAAAATTTTTCTTCCTCAACAATATTGTATCTGAAGATTTTTTTTTCTCAGTAAGGATTAAATTCCCTCATTTTTATAAATTAAATAGATCTACTTTTCTTGAAAAATAGGGATATGTTTATAAGTATTTGGTCAGAAACCTTTTTTGGATTGTTTTCATTTTGTTTTGAATGCCTCAAAACTTTCCTTGTTAGTTGCATTATTTTTTTGTAATGAACTCTTATCAGAACCACTTCTGGGGCACCTGGGTGGCTCAGTTGGTTAAGCGTCTGCCTTTGGCTCAGGTCATGATCCCAGCATCCTGAGATCAAGCCAAGTATTGCTCTCTGCTCAGTGGGGAGTCTACCTCTCCCTCTCCCTCTCCATCTGCCTCCACCCCAGCTCATGTTCTCCCTCCCTCCCTCCCTCTCTCCCTCCCTCTCTCCCTCTCTCCCTCTCTCCCTCCCTCCCCCAAATAAATAAATAGAATCTTAAAAAGAAAAAAACAAACAAAAAAACTTCTGAAAATTATCAATAAGGTAACCACAGCCGTAGATTTATGTCGTCTACAGGAAAACTTTTGTTTTACTCTGTTTACTTGAAAGTGCTTACAAATCAGACATGGGACAGAATGTTTCATCTTTAATATAGAATGATTTGTCTTAGAAGACCCATGAGAAAGGGCTATTCTAGGTACTCTTGGGCACAAGGTTCTGATGGCTTTGCTTTACATGAAGATCATACCATTGGACTGAGTTGAGGTTTCCAGAACTGTAGTGGAGAGCAGATTCATGGGATTGTTAACTCAATATTGAGTAGAATAAGAATTAATTATATAGGACTGAATTAACTGATAAAAGAGGATCGTAGGTTTTGTTTGGAATACTGGTAATATTTTAATGTTCTACTTGCTGAAAATAAGAAACACCTTTCTCTTTTCTCAAGTTATTTATATCTGTGACAATTTTTAGACTATGCTATTGTAAACCTTTTTATTCTAGTCTAATCCTCCAGAATTCAGAAACCTATTGCGTATCCTTATTCTTACGTCAATAGAGCTATTTATAAAGGTTAAATGAAAATCTATCCTTCTTAATTGGAGATAATTGGAAACATTAATTATACAACTAAAGCTTTGAATGGAATGTCATTTGAGAATGATGCTCATTTAATCACATATGACCAGTTTTAAGAAAATAAGGTTTTTTGTGTTTGTTTTGTTTTGTTTTGTTTTATGAAGCCAGTGCTTACAAAGCCCTCTTGGGAAAACTGACCTCATATCTGGCTTACAGGGTTCCCAGTCTTACAGGTGAAATAGAAAAGATCACTTTCTGGAAAGCATAGGAATCTTTGGATATTTCAGTGACCTCAGGAAAGGAAGAATTCACCCAAATTTATGGGCACTGCAGGTGAAATTTGATTGCAAATTACTGACTTAGCCTCCCAACTTCAAGATACTTTTTTTTTTTTTTTTAAGATTTTATTTATTTGAGATGGAGAATGAACAGGGGGTAGGGGCAGAGGGAGAGGGAGAAGCAGACTCCTTGCTGAGCAGGGAGCCTGATGCAGGGCTTGATCCCAGGATCCTGGGATCATGACCTGAGCCAAAGGCAGATGTTCAACAACTGAGCCACCCAGGTGCCCCTCAAGAGACTTTTAAAAGTTCAATCTGGTATTTCTTATGAAAGACTCCAACAAAACAAATTTTAAAAGGCTTATATAGAAAATTATCTTTCTTGCTGAATCTAGATAAAAAAAATCAGGCCAAATTTAGTGAGACTGACCTTATTTTGTGATCAAGAATAAAATTTCCTTGATTATCTTTGATCAAGGGAAAGGAAGGATGACTGTAGAAATTTTGTGTTTCAATAGAAAACCTAGCATGTCCTTCTGGGTTATCCTATTGTGGTCCTATTCATTGTCTTGGGCTATTTTTGCTATTCCTTCTAAACTGGAGGTTACTGATAGAGATGCAAACTCTGTCTTTTCTGGTAGAGATTCAAGTGACATTTTCTTTCACTTGGAAAAACTGGCTATATTACCTACCTGTAATTTGGATTGGATCCTGTCACCTTGCACAAATTGGCAACATTTAACTAAACTTCTAATTCTTCCCATGTTTTTTAATATCTGGCTACAGTTTTCCAAACTAATTTCCAATTTTTCTTCCTCCTTCCTGGATTTGTCATCAGACAACCTGAACTTAACTGCTTATATAATTAATGGTCCCTACAAAGCAACTGATAGACAAAAGAAGCATTCCCTGATCAACTGCCCAATCATGACACCTGCTCATCTGACTCCCCACCCCTAGTTCTTCTCAGTCTTTCTTTACTTCTCCTTATTAAAGAGCCCTTTCTTTCTAATTTTAGAGAGTCTTGCAGATCTTATGGTTCTTCTGATTGCAATAGTATTTTTGAAATAAGTCTCTTCCTTACATGTCTGATTTTTTTTTTTTTATTTTGACACTATCTTCTATTATATTCCTTTTACCTGGAATTATCTTTTCCTCTACTCTCCCAGAGTTCAGATCTTCCTCATATTTAAAACTGAAATCAAAAGCCCTCTTATCTCTGGAGCTTTCTCTGATCTCCAAGTTAAAATAAATTTCAAGTTTATTATATTTGAACTTGTATGTATCACTTGTTCATTCTCCCTTTTATAAGACTTATTTACTAAGCTTTTTGCCAAACTAAATTCCTAGTTTCTTAATCAGGAAACCTATATTAATCACTTCCTTTTTTACAGTCCCTTGAAAAGACTCAATATCCTTTTCAAGGAGTATTTTTCCATGTAATAATATAATCAATTACTTTCCCCAGCTTTCCCATGGGTAAGGCAGTGGTTTAGACACATTTTGAGACACACACATATACTCATTTATTACAAACATTCAGAAAATAATTTCTTTACCCCCACAGGGCTTTAGAAATCATGTGATCTTATAACCCTCATATAGGTGCTCTTTCTCTTTACCTGCATGTGTTCAAGTTAGTTTTTCTCTGAACATGTAAACATTAGTTTTAAATTATAAATACAAGTTTGTAATTATTTGATTTCTGTTCAATTTTTGACATATTCTAGTTAGTATATCAACACAAAGTAGTGATTTTTTAAACTATGATATGGTATGTGTCTATAAATGTTTCTTGGTCCCTCCATTTATATTATGTGCCATGAAAATAAAAGTGAAGAAATAACTGGCTTAGGATGAGTTCCTGTCCATAATGATTACATCATTTCCTAAGATATGCTGTGAAAAACTGCTTATTCTCTCCCCTTGTGTTTCTTACATCTGCTGATCAGTTTTTCTTCTATTTGTAATTTCAGCACCACGCCAAATTATGAAAATTATTGTTTCAGACTTAGCTGGTTTGGTACCTTGATACCTGTTATCAGAGCAACAAAATGCCTGCCTTGTTCTATGTGCTTGAGTATCTATTTCTGAAGGAATGTAGTAATAGACAAGAATGAGATTAAAAGGAACAGTTGCAAAGTAATCAAATAGGTGATATCAAGTGTAAGCATAGTTCCAATAGTAAGGATATCTGCCTTAACTTTGAGAATATATTAGTGTTCACACTAGTAATTGTAACAAAGGCACCCAAAATGTAGAAAAACAATAGAGAAATGTATTCATCTTTCATATAAAAGAACAGAAATAGTAGGTCCAGAGTCAGTAGGGATACTACCATCTCTGTGTTCAAGGTATCTATTTCATAGGCAGCTATTTTGCACCATCTCCAGATCACTAGGTATAGAAGAAAAATTAGAAAAGCACACATACGTTTCTCTGAATGCATGACCTAAAAGTGGACATCACTTCTTCTCCTATCCCACTAGTGAGTAAATACAAATGCTCACAATAGGTGGCCCAAGGGGGCTGGGAATTGCAGTCTCTAGCCATGCTCAGTTCTGTTATTGTACAGGGGAGGGATAAATATTAGAAGGCAATTATGGATCTCTGCCCCTAAAACCTAAATAATCAGAGACAAAGAACCTGTGGGTGATTTAAATCTGTATGGAGCAGTTATGTCTACAAATCTATGTATTTCCAGCACCAATTCAACCTAGGATCCACAGGAAAGGATATGGCAAGAGAAAAGTAAAATGCACAATGGAGTAAGATGATTATTTGACTATTCAGGAAGGCCTGGGGAAATATTCAAAGTAGACTAAATTATTTAACTTGGAAGTGGATGAGTTAAACACACACATATACACACACTAAAATAGGCTCATGACTTCTGGTTTCATAGTTCCATTTCTGACTAGAGCTACAGGCTTCCCTCAGCCACCAGAGACTTAGCACTTCGAACTGAGACTGGATTATGGGTAATTACTTAATGTTTTAAAAGACAAAACTATAATAAGCTTGAGTAAAGATAGTTCTTTGAAGTTTGTACAGACTCCATCAGACAGATGGAGATAAAAAAAAAATTGTATCAAAGGTAAAGCAGAGCAATTGTCTTTTAGTGTGCTTGTTTAAAATGAGCATAATTTTCGAAGTTTAAGAATTACACTATTATTAACATTATGGCTATGTTATCCATTGAGGTATGATCTTTCTTTTGGCCTTACTGTCATTCTATCATACAATACTGAACTTAATCCTATCCTCAGGCCTTGAAAACTTCAATATGAAATGCTAAATTTTTCCCAAAATCTACCATATGTGTCCATACAATACAATGCTATTCAGTGGAATATGTGGAAACAGTGTTTACAACATCTAGATTATATCTTTTTAGAAAGGAGAATTTCCTTTCCTTCCCATGACCCCCTTTCTTGCTGGCATAGAAATGAAAACACATAACTTTAACCCAGGGCTACCTTTTATCCTTAGTCTTTCAATGACTTTGTGGTGAAGAAATATCCTCTGCTCTAGATAACTCGCCTTTGGACTATTAAGTGAGAGAGGAATAAAATTCTCTCATATATATCTATCATAACTTTGGGTCTCCCTGATACAGAAACTTACCCTAGACCCTAAGTAATTCAGGATAAAGAGGAATCCAGGACCAGAAGAGTGGTCAGGTGGAATTTCAAGACATTATATTGACCAAAATGTTGAAGGCTCCTGAGATTCTTAAGCCTGGTGCTTATTCCCTATGTCTCTTAGTTCCCTAGGAAGGACACAACTAAGACCTGCCTTCTGTGATACACTTACCAAAAAGCGTGGATGATACCACTGGAGGGATACAAACTCACAAGACAAAATTATCCTATCTGCGAAGTAAACCTACTATAAAGAAAAATAACAAATGTAACACATGATGTTAAATTTTTTAAACAGATGGTTAAGAACTTAAACTTAACTGATGAACTGTATGGAAGTTTATTATGGAAGAATATTAGCAATTAAAAAAAACCCCAAAGATAACAAAGTAGAAATTTTACTTACAGTGGATAAGATAAAATGCTAGTTAGAAACAGCTAAAGAATGAGTAAATGTCTATAAAATTCTGAATATGATTTTCTAGATCATCAACAGGAAATGATGAGATAAATATTAAATAGGGGAAAAAGTAGAATTGCCAGTGTTTAGACCTAGAATACCAAAGTGAGAGCAAATGTTTGAAGAAATAGTAAAGTTAGAAAACTTATAAAGTTTAAAATCTCATAGTGAAATAATTTATAGGATGCCAAACTCCCTAGGTAAAGGAAATCTATACCTGCATGTTATATTGAAACTTAAGCTAGTCAAAGACAAAAACTAAATTATATAAACTTCCAAAGTGAGGTTTTTGTATTTTTGAAAAAAAAACAGAAATAGCTAAAGGTAACCATTTATTTTATGAAGTTAGTATAATCTCAAATCAGATAAAGAGAATACAAAAAGGAAAGTTACAGATCCGTTTCTCTTATAAATAGATGAAAAACCCCTAGATAAAATGATAGTGAATCTAACCGTTTACTAAAATTAATGCATCATAATCATATAAGATTTATCCCCCAAAGTCTTTGCTGATTCAACATAAAATAGTTAGCATTATAATTTACATTAACGGACCAAAGAAGAAAGAGTAGATATCATACATGTAAGTAAAGCATTTGATAAAGGTCAACACTTAAAAAAAAATCAATATGAAGGAAATTTTCCTAATATGGCAAAGGTTATGAACCAAATACCTATACAGACACATTTAAGAACAAGAGGAAGACAGGGATTCACATTAGCACAGCCACTCTTTAACACAGTATTCAACGTCCTGGTTACAGTATAAGAATAATGGAAGGAAGGGAGGGTGGCAGGGAGAGAGACAGACTAATGAATGGTTGAGCACTACATCAAAAACTAGTAATGTACTGTATGCTGGCTAACTGAACATATTAAAAAAAAGATGGAAAGAGAGTGAAGGAAGAAAAGAAGGAAAGAAAGGAATCAGAATTTAAGGATTAAAAGGGTGTAGATTAAAATGTCATTATTTGCAAAGGATATACTCATCTACATAGAAAAACACCACATTAAAAGCTACTAGAACTAATAAGATAGTTGAATAGTAGTTTATACAGAAATCTGAGGTCTGGAATTATGCTCAGCTAAAGAAGCATGATAAAGCAAATTATTTCTGAAAAGAAACTGTTTTATAGTGCAGTAATAGAAAATAATTAACTTAAATTCCTCATCAATATGGTGGGAGTGGGAAAGGGTTGTTGGGTAGCAATGCCTGAGTTGAATAGCAGTTGTTATCTTTAGTAGACTAGGCTAATGGTGTGCTGGGATTTTTTTCTAGCTCTTTTGGTCAGGTTTTATTGTCATCCTGGAGACTGTAATTTATGTAATATCCCACTAAAACTATTTTATAAATAAAGCACAGTCTCTGATGCCTGAAACTGAAGAGTAACTGATCTGATTATTGGTACCAGTATTAGAAAGCAAGGCATTGGTCCATTTTTAAGGATGTGAGAGGGGCGCCTGGGTGGCTCAGTTGGTTAAGCATCTGCCTTCCACTCAGGTCGTGATCCCAGCATCCTGGGATCGAGCCCCACATTGGGCTCCCTGCTCGGCGGGGATACTGCTTCTCCCTCACCCTTTGCCTGCCGCTCTGCCTGCTTGTGCTCTCTCTCTATCTCTCTGTCAAATAAATA
>NW_022589717.1:9255992-9288524 GCF_004348235.1 Phoca vitulina
CGCTCTGCCTGCTTGTGCTCTCTCTCTATCTCTCTGTCAAATAAATACATAAAATCTTTAAAAAAAAAAAAAAAAGGATGTGAGAAATACGAGCAAGGTGGCCCGGTGGATGGTAACAATACTGGGGAGCTCAAAGAAAGAAAAGGACAGCTTCAAGGTGTTAAACTCTCAAATAGACTTGAGGTCAGGAAACTAGAACACTTTTTTCTTTTTCTTTTTTTCTTTTAGCCACAGGACTTATGTCCTTGAAAATCTGATTCATAGTTTTACCTTGCATGTTCCTGAAATATAGTATATGCTGAATTCAAAGACCCATCAAGTCTCCTATATAAAAATACACTGATATAGGACACCTGGGTGGCTCAGTCAGTAAGCATCTGCCTTCAGATCAGGTCATGGTCCCAGGGTCCTGGGATCGAGCCCCACATCGGGCTCCCTGTTTGGCGGGAAGCCTGCTTCTCCCTCTCCACTCCCCCTGCTTGTGTTCCCTCTCTCGCTGTACCTCTATCTGTCAAATAAATAAATAAAATTAAAAAAAATACACTGATATAGAGTGAAGTTTCAAAATTCAAAATGCACTTGGCATAATTGAAGGAAATCTGACTTTTTGTGTCTAGTCGAACTAGTAGCTGTAAAATTAGTATGTTAACACATATTTCAAGTCCACCCTCACTCAGAGCTACTAAATAAAATATAAAAACATTTTTTAAATTGTACCTCTAAGCTTCCTCATTTTATTCATTTGAAGTATTTTTTACATACAATATTAATGGGAACACATCTATAGAATATTTTACTTTGAAACTAATACCTTTAATTGCATAAACTATAGTTTAAGTTTTGAAATTTATTTCAGATGTTAAAATGACATATTAATTCAAGGATATGTAAGTAATAAAGTAAGTATCTAAAATGTCAAGTTAATATAAATGCTTCATTAATTAATCTAAAGAAATGAGAAGATTAGTTCTTAAATCAGAGATTTTTACTTGTATATAGTTACAAGTAAAACAAATGGAAGTAATGAGACTATTTCATAAATAAACTTTATAATTCAACCAAAATGTTCTTAGTCTAGAGGCAAGAACATTGACTGGGAATCAAGATTTCATAAATTTATCTCAGAAACTCAATTATATTTTGTACTAGGGCAAATACTTCCTGTTTTCCAAGCATTACCCCTTAACCTTTTAATCTGCTTTCCACAGTACCCACCATTGTGTCCTTTTCAAACATTTCTAATTATGTCCCACCCATGTTTAAACTTCTTCAATAACTTTCTGTTGTTTGTTCTTAAAATGACAACTAAACTTCTTCCTATAACCTACAAAGCCTTGCATGATCTGAATTTTGCTAACCTATCTAGACTCCTCTTTCACTGTTTTCCCTTGCTCTACACCACCGCTCTACTGATATTTCATTCCTCCCATCCTATAGGTCCCAACCTCCACTGGGACTTTGTACAATGATTTCCTGAAATATTTCAATTCCCTTTCTCAATTTAGATAACCTGTACTTACCCTTCATTTTCTCAGAAAAGTCTTCTCTGAACTTTCAGGCTAATTTGTATTTCTCTATGGTAGTCTCTTATAGCATGATGTTTGTTGCTTTGTAGCACTTATTTTATATCTGATGTTCGATAAAGTTTTGCTCTACAGTTATACTGAGTTCCATAAATATAGAAACTTGTCTTTCCGTTGTTAATCATTTTAAACTTAATGTTCATAGTTATACCTGTACATATCGGTTTTTATTTGATGTGTTTTTTTTATAGATTTATTAATTTGAGATAGAAAGCACAAGTTGGGGCAGGGGCGGGGGGGCCAGGGTGGGTGGGCTGGTGGGTAGGTGGGGGGGCCAAGGGGGTAGGGGGTTGCCAGGGGCTGGCGGGGAGGGATAGGGGCAGAGGGAGAGCAGAGAGTCTCCCCAGTAGACTCCCCACTGAGTAAGGAGCCCAAGGTGGGCTGGATCCCACTGAGATCATGACCTGAGCCAAAATCAACAGACGCTTACTGACTGAGCCACCCAGGTGCCCTGAATTTATTCTTTTTAAAACTAAATAATAATTAAGGTAAGAGAAGAAAAACTCATTAGTTTGGTAAATGTTTATTGAGCTCTTACTATGCTCTTTGCATCAAAAATACAGCGGGTGAAGAGGACAGTTTGTGTCAGATACAGAATTTAACTTGTAAGCTAAATTTGAAATGGAGTCTTAGAGTAGAATTAAAAGTTGTCATATTAAAATATTCAGCAGATTGAAGGAAAAGAAGTTCTAGATGGGATTAAAAGTGGATTGCTATTTAGTATGCACAGTACTGTGTAAACAATTATTTAAGAAGTATATTTGTTCATGGAAAGACTAAATAAAATTATAATATAAATGTCAGGACTGCCTTAAAAATTAGGTGGCCAGAATGAAAACAAAGAACTTGGGCAAAAAGCAAAGCAATTACAAGGCAATTTGTATCTACAGATATCTAAGATTGGGCAAAAGAGTTTCAGGTTAATAAAGGCAAGCAGTTCCAGAGAATGGAGGAAGATTGGAAATCTTTTGAAAAGTTAAATTGTAGTTATTTAAAATGTTAAAGATTCCATAAATATATTCTCATAAATCCTCAGGTCTGAATGCCATGGATGCTAAGAATTAGCAAAGAAAGCGTGGTAACTTTCATTAATGAACATAATGATTTGGATTCTTATAATTCTAACACAGAAAGATAGTCAAATTACGTAACTGTACAAAGGTAAACCACATCGAAGAAACTGAGAATTACCCTCATGAAACTGCTTATCAGGAAAAGTAGTTAAGAGTGCTTCTATATCTTTCAACGTTCTTAGTTGCAGATGACAGAATCTTCTCTAGCTAGTTTAAACACAATAGGATTTTATGAGATGATAAGTTATCTTACAGAATTTCTGGGAAGCTAAGGATCAAGTTTCTATGCTATTCTGCCAGGAATGAATGGAGCCAGGAGAAATGCTGAACTGCACACACAAACTGCTAAAGATGCCACCTGCTAGAGACCAGACATCCGGACTCTGACCAGCTGCCCCAGAATAAAGAAAATTCTCTCCCACAAGATCTGTTTTCTTTGGGAGCAGATGCCTCTTCACATTTCTCTGCTTTATTGGAATTAGGTAACAGATCTGCATGCTAACTGCAAGTAAATTTGGAAAATTTAGTTTGTAGCTTTCTAGCATTTACAATACAAGCAGACATGCTAGAAAGGGGTAAGAGCCAAACTGTTGTGTTCTCTATAACTGGGTATTGTTTGGTTGTATTCATCAATATCCTAACATTGTAGGAAAGTAATCTAGTAGGAAATGTATTACAAGGGGCATTCCAAAAAATCTCTACGTTAGGATTCTAAGGGTTGTAGGGTAGCTCTATTTTTAGCTTTTTGAGGTAGGTTTGTTTGCTTGTTTTTTGTTTTGTTTTAGGCATTTTTTTTTTTTAAAGACTTATCCATCCATTACAGAGAGAGACAGAGACAGAGAGACAGAGAGAGCATGAGTGGGAGGGAGAGAGGGATAAAGAGTATCTCAAGCAGACTCTATACTAAGCATGGAGCCCGTTGTGGGGTTTGATCCCACAACCCTGAGATCACGACGTGAGCTGAAACCAAGAGTCAGATACTTAACTGACTGTGACCCCAGATGCCCCTGTTTTTTGGGAGTTTTGATTACTGACTCAACTTCCTTGCTGGTGATTGGTCTGTTCAAATTTTGTTTCCTCCTGCTTTAGTTTTGGTAGGTTATGTTTCTAGGAATTTATCAATTTCTTCTAAGCTATCCAATTTATTGACATACAGGTTTTTATAACATTGTTACAATGTTTTTTTCTGTGGTGTTGATTGCTATTTCTCTTTCATTAGTAATTTTGTTTATTTGGGTCCCTCTCTCCTTTTATTTATTTATTTTTATTTTTTTAATGAGTCTTGCTAGAGTCTTATTAATTTTGTTGATCTTTCAAAGAACCAGCTCCTGGTTTCATTGATCTGTTCTATTGTGGTTTTGTTGTTGCTGTTTTATTTCTGTATCATTTATTTCTGCTCCAATATTTACTATTTCCTTTCTTTTGCTAGGTTTGGGTTTTATTTGTTCTTTTTCTAGGTCCTTTAGGTGTAAGGTTAGGTTGTTTATTTGGGATTTTTGTTGCTTCTTCAGGTAGGCCTGTGTTGCTATAAACTTTTCTCTTAGAACCACTTTGCTGCATCCCAAAGATTTTGGAACATTGTGTTTTCATTTTCATTTATTTACACGTAATTTATTTCTTTGATTTCTTGGTTGACCCATTCATTGTCAAGGGGATAGAGATGTGACTGTCTCACACTCAGTAACATATGCTGCGAGTTAGTCCCAGTAGGATTTGAACTTTTTTTCAGGCGTTCTAATAAACTGCAGATAACATGCTATAGTCCAAGAAGTAGTGGTAGATATCAACTTACTGAAGGATGATAAATTGTGTTTCTGTAATTTTCAGATGTTCTAGGAAGGCTAGTTTGCCAACCTAATGTTCCTGATAGTCTTACTACTATTTTTATTGAGTCTAGTGTAAGCTATAAATCCAAATTATTCTGAGTCTTCTCAGCTTGTACAGATATGATAGAGAACCTTGATAAACCTATAATTATCTTAACCATAGCAAATGGATTCATTCAAGAAATATTTAATGACTGCCACATTCTTGGCACTGTGGTATAATAGCGAGAGAAACAATGTCTCTGCTATCCTGGTGCCTATTATCTATAACTGAAAGATGGACAATAAACAAGTAAACCCATAACTATGTCATACGTCAGATGGCAATATGTGCTGTTAAGAAAAGTAAGACTGGATATGGAGAATAGAGATTAGGGTGAGGTGCAAGAGGACTGGTATAACATACAGGGTTTTCAGGAAAAGCCTTGCTGCTGAAGGGACCCTGGAGTAAAGGCCTGAGAGAGATGATAGCATAAGACACATGGTGTCCAAAGGAACAGAATCTTCAGTAGAAGAATCAAGGCAAAGGACCTGAGACAGAAACATACTTTTCGTGGGCCAGTAAGCAAGTGTCCTTATGTGGCTGGAGTAGAATATAGAAGAAGAGAGAGAAATAAAGTAGAAAATTAACAGAAGGCCAGATCAGAGGCCATGGTAAAGGATAGCAGGGGTCATGGTACTTACTGGTTTAAAACCATTTCTGAAATTGAAACACATAGCATCAATAAGGTGCAAAAAGCCAAATGGAGGTAGTGTCCAAGGTCCTTGGAATTTCATAGCAGTGGTGAAAATATTTTTAATAGAACTTATAATCAATGTTGAAAAATCTAAAAGAACAAATTTATGAAAAGTATAAAGTGAGTCCTTCTGTTTTTCACACTACTATCTTAGTACTTCAGTAGCTTCCCTACTTTAGGAAAGTATCCGTGGGGCTCATTCATTCCTCCATGTGGGGATTTAGTAACTTTTCAGGAGAGATGTGGGAGCTTATCCTGCACTTAAATTGTGTTATTCTTGGGGTGAGGCTTTAAAAAGCAGCTTAATAGACCATGTGTACTTCATAGAATTTAGATTGTGAGCTCCCCAAAATAAAGATGTTTTGCCAGTATGGAATAATCTTATTTTCAGTGGAAAACAGGTGTCCACTGGAAACAGAAGGCTTAAGTATTGTATAGTTTAAGGTTAAATATGAATAAATTTCTGCTTGAAGCCTCCAAAAGCAAGTAAGTGGAAAACTGTATGGAGAAAGGAAACTGGCCAAATGATACAATGTAAGCACAGTGAGTTTCACAGTTCTTTCTGAAAGAGAAACCTGTCAATGTCCTCCAAGAGACAGAACCATGCTTAACCTTCCTGTTTTCATGGTATTCTTGTCCCCTCGAGAGTCTCTACATCAGTTACCCTAATGACTCCTTCCATTCCTTTGTTTTTTCCTCTCAAGCTTTTTCTTGTTGCCGTCTGAATGTCCTGCTCCCTTATCAAAATCCATTCCATCTTCAGTTTCTTCAATGATTATTTCCTTCTCCTATTCTTAATGTTACAGAGAAAGCTCCATTCTCCTTTTAAGTAGTGATTGCTTTTTTTCTAACATTCTGTGCATTCCACTGTCTCAAAGTGGGATTCGCATGCCTTTCTCACTCTGAGACTTATTGCCAAGTCTCTGCTACCTTATGGACAAGTGTACAAATGAACAACAAATGTGCACATGCTCATATATGTACCTCAAAGGGCTACCCTGAGGTTTGCCTACCAGTTTTCTCATTTTGAATGTTTTATAATTATCCATATTATGTCTCCTCATTTGCAATTTTTTTGGCCCATGTAGTACTTTGATCTCTGTTCACAACCTCATCTCCAGCATCCCCTCTATTCCACTCCAGCAGCCATTTCCCATAGCATAACTGACATTCACCTGAATCTGCTCTGCTTTCCAATGAGTTAGAACTAATACTCTGTATTACTCCCCATTTTGTCCAGCTTACTCCTTAAATACAGTAACTTGCAAACTTCATGGGCACCTCTAATATTCCTAAATTTTTATTTTCAGACTATCCTTAACATTTAGATTCCATGGGCTTTTTTCCCCTATTCTCTTGACATTACTTTAACCCTCTTGATCCCTATTCTCTTTACTGTGTTTGTCCATGAAAATTATACCTAAAGATACATTAAACTTTTTAAATTTCTATCTAATGGAGATAATCATAAAACTGTGATAATTGGGGGTGCCTGGGTGGCTCAGTCATTAAGCATCTGCCTTCGGCTCAGGTCATGATCCCAGGGTCCTGGGATCGAGTCCCACATCGGGCTCCCTGCTCGGCAGGAAGCCCGCTTCTCCCTCTCCCACTCCCCCTGCTTGTGTTCCTGCTCTCGCTATCTCTCTGTCAAATAAATAAATAAAATCTTAAAAAAAAAAAAACTGTGATAATTGGTTTCGATATAAATTCATGGCTCTCAAACTCATAACTTGTCTTAAACCTGCCAAACACCTTTGTTTAGTTTATTTCCCCATCATCTGAGATGACTATTTTAAACCATCACTCCTCTTAGATCTGATTTCTCCTCACTTCTCACTCCTGCTCCTCAACAAGTCACTTTGCATCTTAACTGGAAGAGAAAAAGAAAAAAGTAAAAATAAATCCCTTAGAGCGTCTTCAATTTCTAACTAAAAAACTTACAAATATGTGTTTCTAAAATCAGAGTTCATTCTCCCATCCTGACACAAAGTAGTTTTCTCCTCTACAGTTGAGTATGTGTATAAATTATTATTTAAAGTTGTTTTCTACAAAATAGTAATACCATTGATTATAGGCAATTAAGAAAATTTCAAGTATGTTATTTATTTTTAACTTATTCTTTCACTTGAGAACCTAGGTAAAATGGGATTCTACAGTGCTAGAGAAGGAAACATAGAGAACTGATAGCTCAACTAATATCTTAAAAAAATAAATAAATAAATGAGGAGTTGGCCAGGTGACAACAACATACATGAAAGCCTAGAGGAAAGGGAGAGCTTGACTTTGTTGAGAAATTTAGAAAATCTGTATGAGATTCAAAATGCAAATGTATGTGGAAGATAAGAGAGAAGGGATAGAAATGAGGCTAAAGACACATATACAGATGAAGAGTTTATAATTTATACTAAGAAGTTTTGTTTGGGGATAGAAAACCATTGGAAAGTTTTGAACAAGAAAAGGCTGCTTCATGATTTGGGTATACATTGCTTCGTAAGACAGATATGGTCTTTGATCTAATGAAGTTAATGGTCTAGTGAGACTTAAATAAGCTCATAGTTCCATTTCAAAAGGATTATTTTGGATGATTTATAAGGTATATAAGTATACAGTAGATTTTTCCAGGGGCTGTACGACCTGTGATATTGCAGTTAAGTTTAATATCAAAGTAGACGTGAGAACCTAGGGGATCAAGTAAGGAAGAAATTAAAAAGATTTGCAAAAACGGAAAACACAGCTATTCTTCTCACTAACCTTTTATTTTATAAAATAGTTATTCTCCTAAAAAATATAATTTGGGGTACCTGGGTGGCTCAGTTGGTTGTGTCGGACTCTTGATTTCGGTACAGTTCATGATCTCAGGGTTGTGAGATCGAGCCCTGCATTAGGCTCTGTGCTGGGTGTGGAGCCTGCTTAAGATTCTCTCCCTCTCCTGCTCATTCCCATCCTCCACCCGCCCTTGTGCACACATCTGCACATGCACACTCTCTAAAAATAATTTGTTAACATGAAATTACATTTTAATTAAGACTGAGAATTTTTAAAACATTTAACACCTCATAGGGTAAATATAAATAGATATAACTCACATAAACAAAAGTATCTTGGTATTCTCCATAACTAAGACTTGCAAGCGGTCCTTAAATCAAAACATTTGATATTAACTCTTTTATTGGACAGAGAATTTAAGTTTACAATGTTCCTTTTCTTTCTTTCCTTTTTTTTAAATCCTTATCTTGTACCCATTTTTTTGATGGCCTAGGTAGAAAATGATACCTAATTAAAGATGGGGAAAATATTTTTATGAGTTTCTCTAAAATACAGAAAGAAAATTTTCTTTTCATTTTAGAGTCTGTGCTATCTGCTCAATATATATCATACATTTTTCATGAACCAAAAATAAAACTTTCTAGAACTTAAAAAATGCTTAATGCATTGCTAGCTTTAGAGAACATCTATTGTCTTACTGTTTTACACAAATCCTTTTCTCTGGAAGAAATTGCATAGATATCCAGAAAAGCATACCTTCATTCAAGATTTTCTAACAGTTAATATTATTGAAATAATAACCCTACCCACTATAAAACATAGAGATCTCTGTATGTAGGAAAAATTCATGTCATAAGGAATGCTCAAGACAACAGAGAAACAACAGAAGAAAAAATCTAAAGAAAAAAATAAAGGGAGAAGAAACAAATTCATGAATGTGAATATGGATCACTTACAGTGTGGTTCATTTGACTAATTACCTCTCCCATTCCTTTCTCTTACTTCCACCATTTCCTCACCCAGTGATTTATTCATAATTATGGCTGGGGAAACTAAAACAGGATATGTGAAAGTCTTACAGTCGAAGATGCATGATGGTCTCTTTCAACTTGGAGTTTGGAGAGACAACCTTAAGTTTGCCTGTCAAAAGCTCCGATTCCAGGATAACTACTATTTGAGAAAGGACATGTGTAGGATATGCAGAGCTTTGGAAGCAGCCTGGATTCAGAGATTGAAGGCAAATGATTGGGATTATTTCCATCATTCACAGTCCATGACCTTCACTCTAGAATTTTAGACCATGAAAATAATTCCCCCAATACTAATATTTCCTATAGTTTGAGAGGCAGCAAAGTATAGTAGGGAAAATCTTGAATTTTTATTCAGACTTGACAACTGAAATTCTGTCTTTTAGGGGTAGGTGAATATAGGTTACTTATCTACATATGTTAGTCTAATTTCTCATGAAAAAGAGTATAATATTACCTTTCAGAGTTGGTGAGTTTTAATGATAAGCATGTATGGATATGGTAGAACTGTCTATAGCACCTAAGTGTCCAGTAAATACTTTTTCTGATTTTATAATAAAGCCATCTTATATTAAATGCCCATAAACATGAGGGTGCTCACACAATTTGGAAACACTTTAAAATTCAAATTAGAAGTTCATTATAAAAAGTTTGGTGCTAAGGGGCACCTGGGTGGTTCAGTCGGTTATGCATCTAAGTTCAGTTTAGGTCACCATCTCAGCATCCAGGGATGGAACCCCTGTCTGTCTCTGTGCTTAGTGGGGAGTCTGCTTCTCCCCTTCTCTCTCCCTCTACCATTCCCCTTGCTCCTGTGTGCACATGCACTCTCTCTCTCTCTCAAAAAAAAAAAAAAAAAAGTTTGGTGCTAGGATTATTAACAGATTATTTTTTAAAAATAAGTCCTCCATCACCCCTTTTCTCTGGCTAAATTTCATTAAGTGATTTAACTTTTTAATCTAAAGTTTTAATATCTGATGAAAATGTAATAAATATTAAAAATGATGGTTTCCTTTATACATGAGAAGACCTATTTCATGATGGAGTTTTGTTAGAAATAAGATTTCTTTCATAAAAAAAATCCCACTTTAGAAACAATGGTTATTTATATAAACTTCCTTTAATGTTCCTTAATACATATTTTATATATGTATACACATATTTATATATTATATACACATATATACATGTAACTTTGACTAATTTTCTTCACTTTTTCTTCTGCCTTGAAATCCTTAGACATTAGTTAATTTGACTTTCATGATTAAGTGCTAATAGTTCCTTTTCTGTTAATGTATCTAGCGATGTTCAGCTTGGGCTCTTTCTTTAAACTTTGGATTTATAGCCAAACTTAGAAATTTGTTGGTTAAAGCACATTTGCTAAAAATGTGACCCTAAATCAATTTGTGTCTTGTATAATTTGGCTTTGTGCTAATGCAAAGAAAAAACTGGTTGTTTTAAAATTGTGTCTATTTAAATTAAGACAGAGAACATTTGTATAACACTACAAAGAGAACTAGAAGAAGATAATAAGATATATAAAAGTGACTATGAGCCCTTTATTTTACATTTTTCGTTTCATTTTGTAATCAAACACCGGTATATACATATATGTATATATATGTGTATATATATATATATATATATGTATATATATATATGTATATATATACTCACACATTTATACTCACATACACATACAAAGACACAGCCACACATACAGATATATAG
The DNA here is from genome assembly GCF_004348235.1 of Phoca vitulina. Taxonomy (NCBI): domain Eukaryota; kingdom Metazoa; phylum Chordata; class Mammalia; order Carnivora; family Phocidae; genus Phoca; species Phoca vitulina. Next base: position 9,266,734 of record NW_022589717.1, read on the forward strand.
ATGCACACATATACAAAATTTAGACCCCTATCGCTTAAATAGACCTATCTCCAGAAGTTTGAAATGGGATATGAGGCATGTTTCTAGAAGTTCAATTTACCTCAAAGATTTGGGGTATTTTACTATTTCAAAACTATGGGTATACTCTGATACATATTGGAAGGTCTCATGAATTTTTAAGCTAAACCAAACATTAAAAACAAAAGTTCATTTTCAGAGGGATTCTTTGGACTAAGGCTTAATATTCCTTTGATGTTAGGAGCACATCAGTAGAAGTATGAAAAGCATCATCTTGAACTATTACGACTTTGTGTTCCTCATTATAAAAATTCTATTGTTTCTATTGACACAGTATGCTAATAAATAAATTTTGTTTTACTTAATTTACAGGATTATACATTCACTCAGGCTGGCATGCATGAATCCCCCCCAAACATGGCTCTACAATAATTCCCTGGCCTTAATTTCCATGATGCCACTAAATCTATTCCATTCTTCCACGAAATTTAACTCTCCAATGTGCCTATATAATCATACATAAAAAAACCTGGAATACAAAAAATAAGTCTTATGTCTTATTTTTATTTTTAAAATATCAAAGATGTTTAAGCTTTGAGAAATAAAGTCTTGTTCTCAATGACAGAAATCAAGTTGGTGGTTAAGCTAGATGTAGAAGCAGATCTTCTGTTCAGTTTCTTACTTTATGCTCTCTTACCCCACTCATTAAAAAGCCCCTGCTCTCCTTAACCTGGGATGTCCATTTCGCTTTCTGACGGTTATAATCCTTCATACTTCATACTTCAAGATAATTATCCTGAAATCTTTTTTTTTAATTCAAGTAGATTCTGATGAATATTGTATTGAATTTAATTGATTTTTTTATTATGCAAAAGGAACAACTACCTTAAACTTCAGCTTTTCAAAGCGTTGCTCATTTGCAAAATGGTATAAATGCATTTACTTTTCTAATTTATTAATATTTTGATTAAAATCATCTAAATGTTCTCAATAGTATGAATGAATATAAGTTAGGCAAATTGATCATTTGGGGGAAAATGCCTTTTCAATCACTGTGATTTTAGATGAATTCTATAAGCTTTTAAAAACTGCAGAGTGTTTGAAAAATTAGTGCAGCTTTTAGTTATTACATATAATTCCAATTATTTGTCTTTATACCCTTTCCTGAGGAAACAGAAGCCTTTTCAAATAAGAATGTAATGGAAATGAGACAAATCATACATTTCCTAATAGGTATTTTTCACTTAGATTAGTCATAATCTCAAATTACTTCTAACAAGCTCTCCTGATAAAGATATACCCAATTTAGGTATAGAAGGTGGCATTAAAGGAAGCACAGAATGATTGAAATTGTTTTAGAGACTGCAAATCAAGTAGTTTTACTTTCATTGTCAAGTACAGTTTCTTTACTGTAAATCAAAGAAATTTCTGGGTTACTTTAATTGGTAGAACACATTATTATCAAAAGCTTCTTTTCCAAGGGCATTCTATAATATGATTGAAAAACGACTAATAGGTAATGTGTGAATTTTTAATTAGGTAGTTTCTGCCACCCCTGAAACTCTACAGAAGAAAATTTAAGTAAAATAATTTTAATGAAGAAAACAATGTTTTTCTTAGAGGCCTATGATTTATTCCTCCTCCTCTATCTTTCTATGGCTCCTTTTCACCCCTGCAGTTAATTAGAGGTACTTCAAATTTAATTGCCTTTTCAGAAATTGTGCAACTCATCACTCTGCAATATTTTGGTCCTGAACTCGAACTTCTCCGTACTTATTATCATTGATGACCTCTTTGACCATTCTGTGTGGTTCTCTTTCCATGTGCTGGTTTGATGGCAGCATCATTTGACCTTTCGAGGGGTCTTTCACCCAGCTGAAAAAAAATTTACAACTAGTTGAGAAGCCTCAATCCCTCAAGGCTAATTAGCTTTGCTCTGTGTCTGGGCTGGCATGCCTTGGCATGTCTACAGTACTAATTATGAAATGAAGGGATGCAATGTATAGATGGAGTAATTTTAAAATTCTACTTTACATTAGGTATCCAAATCATTATCCCTGAGACAGAGAAGTCCTGTCCCATTGTCCTTTGTTGTTAATCTCGTATAAATGATTCAGATTTATTTTGTACTTAATGGGATGTAGACTCAGAATGTGATGTTAGTAGATACTACAAAATTGAAATTGTGAATTCTGCTACTTGATAAGTCTGACAAAGTAATTAAGTTGCCTGCATTTTTTGGGAGGAATCCCTGGAAAGAGATGGATTGACAGCATCAAGTTCCAGATCACACTCCTCTCAAAATCTGTAAGGTAGTGCCAATGTGCAACACTAGAGAGGTGAGAGAATTCTGACCTGCCTCTTATGCTGAATATCTGAATCAAATGTGGATATTGTGCATACATTACCATGTGTACTATAATGAATGGATAATTCCAGCAATTGCTTTTTTTTTTTTTTTTTAATACTTCTCTTAGTGGGGCACCTGGGTGGCTCAGTCGGTTAAACGGCTGCCTTCCGCTCAGGTCATAATCCCAGGGTCCTTGGATGGAGCCATGTGATGGGCTCCCTGCTCAGCGGGGAGTCTGTTTCTCCTTCTGCCCCTCCCCCTACTCCTGTGCTCTCTCTTTCTCTCTCAAATGAAATCTTTTAAAAATATTTCTCTCAGATGACTCACGAAAGGTTTTACATTGTAAGGAAATGGCCTATTTATTTGCTTTGATTAACTTCTCCATTGTTTGAGTAGCTTAAAACACTAATACAAGGGAGAAAAATAGAGTTTCATGTTGTGTAAATTTTTTAAGACTTATCTATTTGACAGCAAGAAAGTCGTGCGCACACTAGCAGGGGGAAGGGGCAGATGGAGAGGGAGAATCCTCAGGCAGACTTCCTGCTGAGCACGGAGCCCAACAGGGGGCTCTATCCCAGGACCCTGAGATCCATGACCTGAGCCAAAATCAAGAGTCAGCCACTTAACTGACTGAGCCACCCAGATGTCCCAGGTTGTATAAATTTTTAATTATAAATATACTAGAGATATAAAATAATAGGACATTAAAGTTGTAAAAGACAACATTTAACACAATGTGAGAAGTATTATAGACCTTCAGAAGATATTTTTTGAAGTGGTTCTTTTTTTTTTTTAAAGATTTTATTTATTTATTTAATTGACACAGAGAGAGAGAGAGAGAGATAGCAAGAAGGAACACAAGCAGGGGGAGTGGGAGAGGGAGAAGCAGGCTTCCCGCAGAGCAGGGATCCTGATGCGGGGCTCGATCCCAGGACCCTGGAACCATGACCTGAGCTGAAGGCAGTTGCCCAACCAACTGAGCCACCCAGGCACCCCTTGAAGTGATTCTATAATCTAGTAAGCTCTTCTGGTATTAAATTTTATTTCAAAATTATGTGCCTAAACTGTCATTATTCTCTAAAAAAGTTTATTCTAAAAATCTTGATATATAATTATTACCACATAAGCTCATTGGGTTATGTTATATGTTATACTACAAATTTTTTCTCAGCATGTAATTATTACGTATGTGTGTGTACTGACAATATATATATGAACGTGAGATAACTACAGTTAATAGGTTTAGAGCTCTAATGGAAAAAGGACAATACTCAAGAACAGATAGGGGATAAAAGCGAAGAGACGGAAATTCTGAGGATCAGGGAATGCTAGAAATCAAACACACTATAACAAAGGAAGAATGCCTTTGATGGATTCATCAGTAGACTGGACATTGCCAAGGAAAGAATTAGTGAGCTTAAAGACACTAAAACTTGATTCATTTTACTGTGCTTAGAGCCATCGTGCTTTTTCTTTGCTCAATTAATTTGGGGAAATATATTTATTTGGAAAATATTTTAAAATCTTATTTTCCTGAAATATTTCAATATAAGCATGCAAGCTCCCCTTTTTTTCAATTTTTTATGGTCCATCAGCTTATTAATTTAACTAGGTCACATTAATAAATGGCAAAGTTGTGATTAAAACTCAGGTCTCACTGACTTTTACAGTTTCATGTGTTAATTACTGGAGCATGTAAAAATAATTCAACATTAAAGATGTATTTTAAATAAAAGATAACTTGTATAAAAACTTAGGAAATTTATTTAAACTTCCTATAATCTAGTTTCCTCATGTCTTAAAATAAGATCATGGTACCTCAGCTCTCACAGAACTGTCTGAATTAACAGAGTTATTGTACAAAAATCACTGAAATATCACTTAGCATGTAGTAAGCCCTCAATACATGCTAGATATTATTAGTCAATGCCAGAGAAAGATGTCACCATTATCTATTGGGTGATTAAGATAGAATGTTAATTTGGGTGTCTCTACAGAATTTGTAAATGGGGAAACTTTGTGTAAGTTGAAGTACACAGAATGATAAACATCCAGACATTTTAGAGCATACTAGATATGTGGACCAATAACCTGACCTGAACCCAAGTAGAACAGTGCTGTGGTTAGAGACAGGATGTCTGGTGCCACCTTTTACTGGTTTTGTGACCTTGGACCAGTTGCCTTCTCTGAAAGGCAATATGGCCTAGTGATGAAAGGAGTAGTTTCAGGAGCCATATTATCTGGTTCAAATCATATTTCTAATATTAGTTCTGAAACCATGTATAAGGTACTTAATTTCTCTGTGACTCAGTTCTTCTATCGTGAAGTAGAGGCTAATATATACTTCATGTTATGTGATTTAAATAATTTCAAGTATTTAAAGCTACAGTACTGGTTTCAGTTCCCATAGGTAAAGATGTTGAAGTGGTCATTCCCATCCTTACAAGAACAACAACAAAACTGAACAAACTGAGGGAGCCTGGGTGGCTCAGTCAGTTAAGCGTCTGTCTTCAGCTCAGGTCATGATCCAAGGATTCTGGGATCAAGTCCCACATCGGGCTCCCTCTCAGCAGGGAGCCTACTTCTCCCTCTGCCTGCTGATCCCCTTGCTTGTGCTCTCCCCCGCCCCTGACAAACAAATAAATAAAATTCTTTTTTTTTTTTGTAGTTTTAATTTTATTATGTTATGTTAGTCACCATACAAGACATCATTAGTTTTTGATGTAGTGATCCACGATCCATTGTTTTCATATAACACCCAGTGCTCCATGCAGTACGTACCCTTCTTAATACCCATCACCGGGCTAACCAATCCCCCCTCCCCCCTCCCCTCTAAAACCCTGTTTGTTTCTCAGGTCCATAGTCTCTCATGGTTCATCTCTCCCTCCAATTCCCCCCAATAAATAAAATTTAAAAAAAAAAAAAAAAAACGTGAACAAACTGAAAATCAATGACTTTTCTTGAACCCATCATAAAACTGAGGTTATCAACTCCCACCCCAAACTCTGGAGCATCAAGTGAATCCAAAGTCCCCAACTCCAGCTCCTTCTATCTTTCCTGTCTCAACAAAAACAGTATAGGAAGTGTAAAAATACCTGTGAAGGCCACGGCTTAAGGACACAGGCCCACTATAAGACAGATTTGATCAGAAGATTATAGACTGCTTCACCTGGCCCGCACATTACCACCATGTCAGCAGGGCTCCAGTGTAGTAGCTGCGGCTTACAGCTAGTAGGGTACAGGGCACTCGGGAGGAGTTTTTAACTGGAGCAAACATTAAACATGGTGGAACTAGACAGATTTACTTAAAACCTCACCTTTCAGCCTTTTACCTCAGTCCCTATTCCCTGATATGTAATGTGGGCTTTCAATTAAAATTTACAAGGCATTCTAAGAGGGGGGAAAAAAAAACAACAACAGTCTTAGGACATAACACAGATTTTGGAATTACCAGACAAGGAATTTAAAATAGCTCTGATTAATATGATAAGGGCTCCAAAGGAAAAAGTAGGCAACATAAGGGTTGAGGAATTGGAAATCCTGTGTGATGCCTGCATTACTGTGAATCACTATCGTGTTATTTAGAAGTGGACTTAGATTAGTTGTAAACGTGTCTTGCGACTCTGGGGCAAGCATTAAAAAAAATATAGCCTTTAAAACAGTTTCTGGTGAACAGGAAGTACTATATGTTTTGCCATGTTGCTATTATATAATAGAGACAATGATAGTTCTTAACATATTGAGTAGTTTCATAGATTAAGATTATATATATATACGTGTGTGTGCGTGTGTGTGTGTGTGTGTGTGTGTACTATTGGTTCTGTTTTTTGAAGAACTCTAATATACTTTGTCTTGACAGGTAAAGTTTCATACCCACTTCCTTTTCCAACTCCTGGTGGTTTCCTTGGCCTGCAGAAGTTTAAATCTTTGACCTTCCTCCCTTCCATTTACTACAGTAAAATTTTATCTTAATGAAACTGATACATAAGTAGCAATGTATCAATAATAAAATTATAGACTTCCATGGAATTTAAGAAATTTAAAATAATGAAGAATTTTTTATACAGTAAAGATATCGACTGCCCCATGTTAATTTTTATATTTTAAGGAAATACCCAAGTATTTTAAAAAAATATGGTCATGTTAGCCTTTGCCCCCATTTCCGATTCCTCCTGTATGACTGACCACCACTGCATGAGGTAGAAATGATTAGAAGGCCTATATTTTACATGTTCCATAAAGCATGCAGCTTTATTTTGCTATCTGTAGGTAACATAATACAAAAAAAAAAAAAAAAAATCCCAATCTTTGGAAAAAATCATGCCTGTCTTTTTGTTAAATGATAAGTGAAACCTGGAGGAAAGATAAATTAGTGCCTCTGTTGGTCTTTCATCTCCAGAGATCTCACGAGTACCCAGGAGGTAGTGATGAGTACAGCTCTCAGTCCTCCAGCCCTCACATCACACTTGTGCTCTCAGCTGTAGGGCTGTGCTCACAAGGGACGTTAATCTTCTTTTGAGTCTTCATCAGTTTCTTCCCTTTTTCATTTGCTCCTCTCCCTGCCCTGTACAACTTTCTTGATAGTGTCTGTTATTTCCACTATCTCCATGGGATTTGCTTGCTGTTCCATAGTGTTAACTCCCTGTGTATTCCAAATCACTCCAATTTGTTTTTGATTTTAAATGAAAATCAAAATAGCTGTTTTTCAGATAAATACCTACGATGGCCCAGGATCTGTGCCTGGATCTACTGAATATTTTGAAAAATATATGTGTTTTCTTCCCACTATTGAATACAAAAGGTAAGAGAAGAGCAACTCCTCTCTCCTCTCTAACTCTAGGGACTTTGCTTGGACCGGAGGGGCTTAAATCCTCAAACTCCCTCTATCCTATTTCATAGTGATTATAAGGTATTTTGGCAAGATGTTCATCATGCCTCCAGGTTAACTTAAAAATAAAGAAATAAAAAGTTATGAAGATTCTGGTGAATCTTGGTTTAGATGAGGCTGTTCATCCATGGAGAGATGTTTCTTATGTAGAATTTTTTTTTTTTTTTTTTTTACATTCTGCTTCATATGTACCTTTTATTCCCTGAGGCACAAAATGAAAGTGAGACCAGAGTCCAGGAAATACCTCCTTTACAGAAATATCAAGGGTTATCTCTGCTGTGGGTCAAGGTAATTTCTGAACATTGTGTCATAAATAGAAGAGAATTTTTCAGCTTCATTAAGAAGTTGTACTGTGATGTTTCTGCAGGTTGATCTTGGTTCACAAGTGTCTTTTCTTGTGTGGTTGTGTGTGCGGGTTTGATCCAGCAGTCACAGAATACTTTGGATACTCACAGAAGCCGAGTAGGGGAATCCTTTTATGAGACAACTAATGATTTCACGTTCTTTTCCCTAGATTATAAGAAGACTTGTAAGAAATAAGCCACTGTAAATGTTTTCATTTTCAGTGCTCTAAGTCCCTCTAGTTAACCAGACCAGTGAGAGGAGAGCTTTGGGAGGGGACAGAGATAGGTATAAAAAGAGTGTCCTGCCTCACAGTCACTGTTGTACGTATACTGGATGTTAAAGACATACTTGTTTTATTTCATATTCTCATGTTTAGTCATTTTTCTAAATCAGAACCATGCACCACAGTGGCTGATTCTGAAAGATAACTTTAATCCAGCCCACAAATGAGAGTCCATTCTCCCAGTCCAAGTTGGCATTTCACACTTGTTGCTCCCTAGTCTCACAGTATCTTCCCATATTGGAACCTATTTACCCAAGAACCATCAGTCTCCTGTCTGAAGACTACCTTTTATGAGGCCAAGCAAGCTTTTAAGATACTAAAAATGAAAGTTCTTATTACGTGCTTCACCCAGAATAATGAATGCCTTTTTCCAGACATTGGTATAACCAAAAAGACCTTCCAATAGAGCCATTGGAGAACAAAGGGAATCTTTTTTTTTTTTATTAAAACAACAATAATTTTAATATTCTCTTATTTCTTAGTATAATTAAATAAAAATGCAGGCAAAATTATTTCTTACATGTGCTTTCTGAGTCACTTCTAGTAGTAATTATCAGGAAAAAGATGGAAGTAAAATTTTATAGAAGAAAAGCGAGATGATTTTTCAGAGACTAATAAGCAATAAAATAGCTAAAGTCAGCTAAAAATATATTTTGGACTTCCACATCCAAATATCCTGTTCTGCATGAGAAAGTGTATATGTGTGTATGATGAAGTCATGTCTGAGAGTCCTACATCAGAATGTTATTATATGACTTTTAATAGATGAAGTTGTAATTGTCAAAGGGTTTATGAAAAACACCTATTTACCAGTCCTCATTTTCAGTTCTCCTATATTAAGCTGAATATGTTAAATAAAGTTTAAATGAATTTCCTCCATTTCAAGCATCGATTTTACTTTTCGGATCTGACAGAAATAATAAAATAAAAACGCTTCAATACTTTGGTGAGTTCAATACTGTGGGGTAAAAGGCTCTCAAAATGCATAACATCTGCAAAAAATCTCAGTTAAAGGTGGAGCAGATGTTGAGATTTTTTTCAATAGAGTCAGTAAAGGAAAATTAACTAACGAGGACCTTTTATTATTAGTGTCTATAAAATACCATTTATGCTGCTTTACATTCCCTAAATTTAAGGATGCTTTTTTTAATGTTTATGGAACATAAAACCAAACTTCAAAATTGTGTGCCTATAACATGCTTTTCTTAACATTATCAGCTGTGGTAAATTCTTTGCCAGAAGAGTAACGATCCTTGTAATTTGGGATAGGACTGAATTTAGGGGCTGTATTAAGTCTGAAGTACGTTGGAATCTCCCCTAGACAAACATTGTGTATTATTTAAAAATGGTCTATTAAAACCATTTGCATGTGCATATGAAAACTTTAAAAATAACTTATAAAACTTACGGCTTTAAACTTGGTAGCTAATTCTTTTTTTTTTTTTTAAAGATTTTATTTGACAGAGAGAGAGAGTGAGAACACGAGAGAGCACAAGCAGGGGGAGCAGCAGAGGGAAAGGGAGAAGCAGGCTCTCCACTGAGCAGGGAGCCCCATGCAGGGCTCCATCCCAGGACCCTGGGATCATGACCTGAGCTGAAGGCAGACGCTTAACTGACTGAGCCACCAAGTCGCCCCTTGGTGGCTAATTCTCAATTAGTATTATTTAAAAATATTTACATATTTCAAACATTTCCAGCCTAGAAACTTCTGCTTCAGACATCAATGGGCTTCCATGTTTCTGATCAACATTATTTTTTGCACAAGCAAGGGGAGTGGCAGGCAGAGGGAGAGGCTGTCTCCCTGTTGAGCAAGGAGCCCGATGCAGGACTTGATCCCAGGACCTTGTGATTGACCTGAGCCCAAGCAGACACTTAACCAACTGAGCCACCCAGGCATCACACTGATCAACATTATTGATAAGGCCACCAGGAAAAGCTGGGGAAAAAAAAAAAATACTTGTGTGTGTTAAGTCTTCAAAAAGTCTCCAAAGTGAAATGTATGAATTTCACTCTTGAGCACATTCCACTTCAGCTGTGTTTCAAGTGCTTATTAGCCATATGTGAATGGTGGCTATTTTGAGACTGCACAAAGTTAAGGCATTGCCAATTCTAAAATTTCTGTAGAAAAGTCTGAGACCCTGAGCAGGAGGAAGTGGCTACACAGAGGCTAAGAACTGACCAGAGGTTTGTCTTTCAGAAAGGCTTCATGTAGAAATACTTAGGGATAAAAAGAAAAAAAAATGAGTTCAGGGTTGACCTAGGAGGAAGGCCTAATGAACACTTAGGAGTTTCAGTTGGAACTCCAAAAAGGCTACACTGAGGTATAAAAGTAAACAATAAATAGTCAAATTCTCTAAAAGTCCAGCTGCAAAACAGATCAATTTTTGATTGGATTAAGATAATACATCACTATTCTAAATGCATGCCAGAAATAAAGTAAAACTTTTCAGGCAGCAGGTTACATTAAATGGAGGTTTGATTTTAATTCTAAAATTTTTTAGATAAAATATCTTGCATTCAAGCAAAGATAATTTGGCTTTCAGAAGAGTGCACTAAAACTTCCAGCATACATAGAAAGATACAATAGATAAAGGTCAACTTATATGAAAGAAATATAGGAGCTATTAAAATTTAAATATAATGACTAATATGTTCAAAAATTAAGTGAAAAGACTGATAATTTCAGCAGAATGCTTAAATCTACAAAAATAAGATTTTTTTTTTATTTTTGTAGAGAAATCTAGAAACTAAAATTACACTATGGGAAAGCTTGTGACCAATAGGAAATTAATGATACATTAGACACTTCTGAAGAGAGAATTATGAATTGGAAAGTAGGTCAAAAAAGAATACCTAAACTGAAGTATATAGAGGAAAAAAATGTTGCAAAATATTTTTAAAAAATAGTACACAAGTTATATGAGAGATGATCACAAGATTTACAACAGGTGTATTTAGAGTCCTATAAAATGAAGAGAAACTGGTTGGGGCAAGTATTATCTATAAAGATAACAGCTGAGAAGTTTCCAATGTTGCTGAAAGGAAACAAAAAACAATTTCAAGAGACTATATGTATTCCAAGCAGCACAAATTTAAAAAAAAACCTCACCTGGTAATATAAGAGTAAAACTTCTAAAATGTGAAGATAAAGTAGAGAAAAAAAGATCAACCGTAACAAAAATAAAGAAGGAATGCCATAAGATAAAATATAGAGCAACATAAAAGTGAAGGTAGAATTCAATACGCAATAATACACTTTAACAAGTAAAAATATTAAGATATTGGGGAAAAAAACAGAATTCATCACAATGAAACCAGGATTAAGGGAGTTCAGGGCAAAACAAAATTGTCCCAACAGATAAGAGATAAGGAAGTAACAAAAAGTAAGAGGTAGGGTGAATATGTGGATAGAGCCAAACAAATTATACATTTATAAAAAATCATAATAATAATGTGTCATGGAGTTTATAATATACACAGGATTTTTTTTTAAAGATTTTATTTATTTATTTATTTGAGAGAGAGAGAGTGAGAGCGAGAGAGATCACAGAGGGAGAGGGAGAAACAGATTCCCTGCTGAGCAGGAAGCCCGACATGGGGCTTGATCCCAGGACCTTGAGACCATGACATGAGCCAAAGGCAGCCACCTAACAAACTGAGCCACCCAGGCACCACTAAAATGTACCCAGAGGATTAAAAGACAATATTGCAGTAGAACAAAAGGCAGAAAAGGGAAAATATATTTAAAATCTTTTAAAATTCTGGCATATTCTGAAAGTGATTAAAAATCCTAATTTATATGGATTTTAATAAGTGGGACAAATGTTTTAATCTTCAGTGTAATATTAAAAGAAGATTAAAAAATGTGTAGCTAACAACTAATGAGGATAAAAATGGAAAAATAAAATTAATTCATCCAAAGGAAGGCAAGAAATGAGAGCTCAATATAAAATAGGTGAGGAAAATAGAAAACAGATGATAGATTTAACATTAAAATGTTAAATAGAAAACAAAAATGATAGATTTAAATTAAAAAATACAGAAATTATATTAAATCAGACTAAATATATCAATTAAATGACTAAGATCATCATTTATAAAATATACAAGCTATGTGTACCCTGATCTTGGACTTACCAGTCTCCAGAACAGTGCAAAATACATTTCGGTTGATTTTAAGCCACCCAATCTATGGTTATTTTGTTATAGCATACCGAATGGACTAAAACAATACCAATGGTTAATACCTGAAATAAAAGGTTCTTTGTCATCTAAAAATCAATCAATACAATCCCACATTGTTTCAGTTATTCAAAATGAGTAAAACACTCATAGCAGTACACCTTGTCTGTCTGATCCTTTTCAACAGTCACCTCTACTTTTGATGTAAATAAAACTACATAAAAAATTAAAGTGTTTGCTAACCCCTTAAAAAAAAAAAAGGAAAACAATATAATTATCACCATGGATCTGGACAGGAAATATATACACCCACTATGTATTCATAATGCAAGATCATAGTAAATAAGAAACAGAAGTTGTCTTAGGTTCCCAAGAAGGACCTAGTATCCCTGAGACAGAGACTCATATGCATATGCTTTTTTGGAAAATCCATTCTTCCAGAAAGTACTATAAAGGAGACAGAAATAAAGGCTAGGGAAAGGACTGAGCAAAAATGAGATATTTGGCTAAAGTTAATTTTAGTGTCATTAACGGGTAATTTCTGGAATATAAATAGCAAAACCAGTTTTCCTACCTTGAAACAAGATGGTTGGGCTTCAATCTTCATATTATTCAGTCATCTATCACCAAAGGGAGCATGACATCTTACATTTCTCTAGGCTAGGCAGCTTCCTTTAGCCAAAGGCAATGCTCTGCAGAAGATCACAATACTTAGTCATTGGCCCCAGTATTCATAGCAACAAAAAGGATATTTTGTCAATGCACTACGTAGTCTAAAAAAGGAACATCCTTAATGTAATAAAGTGTATCTAAAAAAAATAAAAACCTTTAGTAAACAGCATAACTAATGAGCAAATATTTTAAGTTTTTACTTTGGGATCAACGGTGCAACTTATCACCATATCTTTTATACTGTACAAGAATTCTTTAATGGTTAAACAAGGGCAAAAAATAATTTTAATTTTCATCATAGTTGTAGAGCTGTATACAGTTGGGTGTAAGTTTGTTGCAGCTACCATCTAATATTCTTTTTCTAAAGTACATATCAGAGAAATTCTATCCTAAAGTAACACACAAACAGAAAATTTATTGGAAAAATTACTATCAAACTTCTTAATTTAAAATAAACAGATTTAATATGATTATTTTTGGAAATTATAATAAGAAAATAAAAATAACTAATATATATAATATATGTATTTATATATATATATACAAACGTATATACGTATATATATATATAACTAATATATAATATATTTTTTATATATATATATATATATATAAACGTGTATGTGTATATGCATTTCTCCAAAGGTTTTAAATGCTAGTGAGAAAGAATATGAACAGAAATCTATTATATCTATTATTTATGATGGACTAATTCAAAGTATCATTTCTTCAATAATTTTATTTTATTTTCAATGCAGTTTTATTACATTTTATGAACTACAGTAAAATTATTTTACTGTGTTAAAAAAAAATCTATGGACATTTGAGAATGAATCATTTCCCCATTCAAATTCATACTGAAATATATCAACCTATTTTTACATTTTAGCCTTCTTGTTAAAACATGCTTTGCACATATAATAATAAGTTGAACCACCAGATTGAAATGAATATTAGATTAAGCATAGATTTAGGCTCCAAATTTTTTACTAACTAAGCTGAAAGGAATTCTAAAAATACATAGAATTAAATTTCAAGTAATATCTGAGATTTCCCAGATCACTGAAAAAAGATATACTGGAGATTCTCAAATAAGAGAATCATTGACTAAATGAAATTTCAGGTTTCTTTTTCTAGTTATATGTGTAGCTATACATATGTAGGTGTGCATATATGTACATCCATATACACACATAACTGCATATCAAAAGAGATATAAGTATATACACACATACATACACACTTATAGAGAGAGTTGGTTGGATTTTGCTTCCAGTTATTTATCACAAAATTTATTAACAACACATGATACAAATACTCCAGTGGGGACAGTTTAAATAGAAGAAAACTGAAGAAGATACAATGAACTCCAATAGGAGTTTCCCATTGGCTGCTGTAACAAATCACCACAAACTTAATGGTTTAAACAACCCACATTTATTAGCTCACATTTCTGCAGATTGGAAGTCAGAAATCTGTTTCAAAGGGCTGAAATCAAGGCTGATGCAAGCTCACTGCTATGGAGGCTTTAGGGTCTAAATTATTTCCTTGCCTTCTCTAGCTTCTAGAGGCTGCCTGCATTCTCTGGTTCATGTCCCCTTCCTCTATCTTCAAATCCAGCAGCATAGCATCTTTTCCTCTCTCTGACCTCTGTTTCATTCTTACATCTCTCTCTCTCTATCCCTCTGCTCTCTGTTTCCATTATCATGTTACTTTCCAAGTCTGTCTGTGATCATCCTGCCTCCCTCTTACAAGGAACCTTGTGATTACATTGATCTCACTTAGATAACATAGGATTATCCACCTATCTCAAAATTCTTAATCACATTCGCAAAGTCCTTTGGCAATATGTAACTTATTCATAAGTTTGAGGATTAGGACATAAATATTGTTGAAAGGCTGTTATTTAATCAACCCCTGCCATATTATAAATATATCCAAAAAATATAAAATCTGAGAGAGATACAATTAAGCATCAGTCCTACGAGAAAAAGTAACTTTCAAATGATGATGGAAGAAATGAATTCCCTGAGAAATGATGTATTTTCTATGCAAACTCTTAGTTAACTTGATGTCAATTTGCTTTGAATGCTGGAAAACTTTATAGTGGTTTTTCTGCACTCATGATGAATAAATCCAAATAAATTCCAAAATTAAGATATGAAATTCAATTAAACTGGTTAGGGGAATTAAAAATGTGTAACATCTGTAGATTCGGTATAAGTCCAGTCAATATCCCAGCAGATAATTTTGTGGATATCAACAAATTGATGTAAAGATTATATAGAAAGACAAAAGTTCCAGAAGAGCAAATACATTACTGAGGTAGAATAAAGTCTGAGAACTGACACCGCCTGACTTTATGACTTACTATAAAAGCAACAGTAATCAAGACAGTGTGGTACTAGCAAAAGAAGGGACAAAGAGATTAATGGATAAGAGCCCAGAAACAGACCCACACAAATACAATCGACTGATCTTTGGCAAAGATGCAAAGCCAACACAATGAAGAAAGGATAGTCTTCAAAAATAGTGCTGAACAACAGGATATCCACATGCAAAAAAACCAAAAAATGAGGTTTCACAAAAATTAACTTAAAATGAATTATAGACATTGATATAAAATGCAAAACTATAACATTCCTAGCAGACAACATAGGAGAAAATCTAGAGCTTGGCAACAACGTTTTATATGCAACCAAAAGCATCATTCATGAAAGAAAAAATCGATAAGCTGGACTTTATTAAAATTAAAAACTTCTCGGTTGAAGACACCATTAAGAGAATGAAAGACAAGCCACACCCTGAGAGAAAATATTTACAACAAACATATATGATAAAGGACTACTGTCCAAAACAATGTAGAAAACACTTAAAACTCAAAAATAAGAAAACAACCTGGTTAAAAAATGGGCGTAAGATCTGAACAGACACCTCACCAAAAAAGATATACAGATGGCAAATAAACATATGGAAAGATGATCCACATCATAAGTCACCAGGGAAATGAAATTTAAAACCATGAATAGCACTACACACCGATGAGAAGGGCCAAAAGCCAAAACACTGACAGCACCTAACTCAGAGGAGATGTAGCAACAGGAATTCATCGCGTAGCAACAGGAATTCATCGCTGGTGGGAAGGTAAAAATGGTACAGCCACTTTGTAAGACAGTTTGGCAATTTTGTATAAGTCTAAACCTACCTATGGCATTGTCTTTTTGGTTTTCCAGGGCTAATGCCAATGTATGTGATTAAGTCCTTCCTGCTTCCTTTGGGACAATGGCTAATTATTTTATCTTCTCTGTTAAATTTTAATTTTCTCTTCAACCACCATTCCCTTCCCTAGTATTCTTCAACACTCGCAGATGTGTGTCCTGGAGTTTCTTCTTCACATTCTACTTACTGGACACTTTCTTGTAAATGCCCACATGTCCCTTCAAATTCAGCATGTATTAAACAAGATAAACACCTTTCTGTCAAAGGGAATGGCTCTATCTCAATTCCCTATTTATATACTATTATATATCCTCAAGTTAGACATTGCCAAATAAAGTTGAATTTACCCTGGTCTTCTCTACAACTAGCCAATCAGAACATTTAGTTTACTGTTTTTCAGGATGTCTCTCAATCAATTTTTTCCCAATTCTCACTGTCATTGTCTTGCCTATTAACTCATTACTCTGCCTGGATTGCTGAAATGGTTCTCTGAATACTCTTCTGACTTTCCAACCTTCCCGTTCCAATCTGTATGCCAGAGAGCATTTAGATCAGTCTTTAATAACTGGTTACTGTAACAAGGCTTCTTAAGTTTTATCAACGTCCCATCCTTTACGCGGTCTTAGAGATCAATTGAATCAAATTTTTCCCAAACATGCCAAGTGTATTCCCAAAGCTAATATGCGATTTATGCCATTTTTATTAGGAAATGCCCACCCTACCGTATTCCCCCTTCACCTCGCGCTGTGAGTTCTGGAGGAAGCCCAGGGGCGGCGGGAAGGAGATGGTAGCTGCGCACTCCCGACCGAAGGGAGGAGGGTAGGGAGGAAGAGCCCCCGCGCCGCGGCTGGAGGGGCTTAGCGCACGCGCGGGAGTCCTCTGCCGCCGGTGCCGCCGGTGCCGCCGCCGCCGCCGCCTCCGCCTCCGCCTCCGCCTCCGCCTCCGCCTCCACCGCTGGCGGCTCAGCCTCTCTGGGCTCTGCCCGTCCTGCGTCCGCCCGCGCCGCTTGCACTCCTCCGCGTACTGGCCAAATGCTTACCCTACTTTTAAGGAACTCCAAGTGTGAGAAAAATATAAAGTGCTGTTTGGTCGACTCGAACTTCAGATGATCTATTTTTATTGCCCACATTTAACTTTCTTTTTCAATCAACAGGTAGGTTTTTTTCCCTCCCTTAATTCAGTTCTCCAGATTTTGTTATTCCTGTTACCCTTGGTTGCAAACCCTTTCATGAACATGTCTTCATCCTGAATGCGTGTTGACATAACCTAAGCTTAAGATAAATATTTCCTTTAGACGTATTTTTTTATATTCTAATTTTGCAACTTAATCTAAAATATACAGACTAGGCAGTTGATTTCAGTCTTTTTTAAGTCAGACAAATGAAGGAAGATTTTGGCGGAAGAAATCAGTAATTTAACACACTTTTAAAAATATAACAGTTTTAAAAAGCAAAATTATATTTTCAGTCAAGTGAAAATTGTGCATCTAACCTACATGTTAAAAAATGAGAGATGCCTCACATTATAAAGAGCATTTTACTCTGCAGATGTATAAAAATTGCTGTGGACTTTTATGCATTATAGCAGTTCCTTTTTGAAATGATGAGGAACTTCCTTTAGAAGTTAATGTTTAACTGATGTGCATTCTGTTTGAAAAGTTTTTGATTATAGCTAAAGGAGTATGTATTGTAGCTTACGACAAGTGGTATTGCTTCCTAAGACAACATAGCTGCCCAGAAATGTCAATTCTGAAAAGAAGGATAATCTTAGCTAATACTTAGGAATAATGTCTTTCAAGCATGAAATTTCTTTAAGTCTCATGCTTTGTCATAGCAAATAGGAGTAGGGCAAATGCATTTATCTTAATAATATTTAAATGGGCAAATAATTTTGTAAATATTTACCTAAACAACATGAGGGTTATTATCATTAAATACTATTTAACATGGGATTAAAATCATCTAAATCAATATTACCCTTACACCCACTCACCTATGTACTAATAAGAGCTGAATTTTCAGCGGGATGGCATAGTCTAGAGATGGCAGAGCTTGGTAGAGCTTATATTTAAGTGGGTAAAACATAGGGATGTGGGAGGGTTGGAAGACAATGTTCCCTTCATGAAATGTGTCAGGAAGGCAAAAGAGATTGAGGCATCAAGATTTCCTTTAAGAGTAGAAGCATGACTAAGCTCTGAGGGAGAAAGTAAGAATATAGGAAGAAACTCAGTAGGAATAAAGGGTTTGGAATGAAGCATGAGGACTAACATTTATTTATTGTGCGCTGCATGCTAAATACTGAACTTTGTGTTTTGCAGAAGTTATTTTAGTTATGTTAGTCAGCAATGCAAAGATTTATTTATTCATGTTCATATTTAAATATTAAACTCCTACAGAAAAATGATAGATTATGGATATTCAACTTAGGACTGTTCAGTTTCAAAGATAATCTTATTTTACTGGCTCCCTAATTTTGACAATTAGGGTATGAAAATTAGGATTTTGTCATGGAAATAGGTAAAGACGTGTCCATGGTGGGTAAGTGTGCTATCAATGAGTAAGATTTTGGAAGAGAACAAGCAGTAAAGCAGGGTTGCTGCTTAAGCCATTCAGTTGCTGTGCTAAAACTCTGTCTCCTCAAACTGAGTTTCAGATAAGACTGGTCTCAGTTTGGGGAGTGACTGATCACTGTATGTGAAACTAATATCAATCCCACCTTTTACCAGCTCTTTCTTGGTAAATTGATGGTCTTTTATTATCCAGTTTTCTGAGTCATTTAAAAAAAAACAACACAAACCTTATTTGAATGTAACACAAAAGAGTACATTTCTTTAATATGTAAGTAGATCCAAATTATATTAACCAATGTAAACTTAAAACCTAATTGTGTCATCTGAGTTAATAGCAATTTTTGTTTGTAATATTTTTCTAGGTTGATTTTTTTTTTTTCTCTTTTCTACTAGTAACCTGAGGGTTCTAAGGTGGAAACCGTTACATCGCAGTGGTGTTTAAAACTATCTAATGACTCCCACGCCCAAAGATATCATAACATTAATTCAGTTACACTTCTTCCTAACTCATATACTTTCTATCCAATTTATGATAATTTTGCTAGTAAGAATTACAATTTTCCCCAACTCATTACAGTAATCTTACTATTTTTATGTTTATTATTTATAGATTTATTTGCATCATTTTATAGCTGTAGTCCCCATTATTATATCACATGTGTTCTAACTTTGAAAGGAATCCAGTATTCACTACCTGCTCATTTATGCTATATGCTGTATTTCCTCATTAACATGTCCTTATTTTGATTTATCTTTTAATTATAATATTCCTTTGTTTGGTCATAATTCTCCAGGTCTTAAAATTTTGACCATGTCATTTTGCTTTCATACTCTAACGACTTATGTCATGCTTTATTTATTTATTAAAAAAAAAAAAAAAAGAATATTGGTCTTGTTACACTAACTTCTGGGGGAAAAAAGATCTTTGCTGGGAGAAGTTTGAGGTCAGTTATTTTAATTATAGATGACTTTTTTGTTTTTGTTTTTAACCAAGATATCTTAAGAATTTTTGTCATTATCATTAATTTTTCCACAGTATGTCTAGTATAATTAGGAATTATAGGAATTATAGTTTTTAATTGAAAATGGCATCCTTATTTTATTTGCAAATGCATTTTTCATTCCATTTCTGGGATTTGTGATTTTATTATTTATATATTTGATTTAAAAAAAATATTCTATGTGTTCAACTTTTACTTTCAGTCCTCTATCTTGATGAGGTTTTCTCTTAGCTATTTCATCTTTTTTTTTTTTTTCCTCTGTACTCTGCAATATTCTCAAGTTTCATTTTTGCCTTTTTTTAGGTCATATTAAATTTTCAGTTGTGGTTTTGGGTGTGTATGTATGTGTTCTTTGTTTCTAATTTAGGTAAAGATTTTGTGAACCTTTCATTGCATTTATAAGGATCATTATGGTTTAGGTAAAAATTTGTAGCATCTTTTGTTATGTGTCAGGAATAACATCATTTGCATATATTAAAATGATGAAATTTCTTGATTAAATCATTTTCCCTCATAACCTTTCACCTCTTAAACAAGCTTCTTAAACCAAAAGATTTATTGCCAGAAGCAGTAGAGGGTCTCTTTACCAAGGCAATATCTACTCCATGGTAGATAATTCTATTGAGTTTTATATATAGCAGCACTATACAGTAGAACTTTCTTTTTTTTTTTTAAGATTTTATTTATTTATGATAGAGAGAGAGAGAGAAAGCACAAGCCAGGGGGAGAGGCAGAAGCAGGCTCTCTGCTGAGCAGGGTGCCTGGGGCTCCATCCCAGGATCCTGGAATCATGGCCTGAGCCGAAGGCAGACACTTAACAGACGGAGCCACCCAGGTGTCCTACAGTAGAACTTTCTACATTGATAGGAATATTCTATATCTGCACCATCCAATATGTTAGTCACATGTGGCTACTGAACACTTAAAATGTTACTAGTGCAACTAAAGAACTAACTTTGATTTTCATTATTTTAAGTAGTCACACATGGCTAGTGATTATTAAACTATATTGGAGAAGACAAAATTGTATACAGAAGGTTTTGCTGTCTATTGTTAAGGCTTTGGCATAAATTGTCGTCACACAGAAGGTTAATAGGACATTAAGAAATAAAAGAAAGGTTTATTAATTCTGAAACCAAGGACTTTTTGAAGGAAGAAGAAGAAAATATAGATAAAAGCCACTTGAATATTTCATAAATTTCCCTCTCTAGATTTGACCTAGAGAGAGATGTGTATTACCTAAGTATGGGGAACATTGGTAGAACAATTTTCTGTACTGAATCTAGTAAGTATAATCCTTTGATCTCATCATCTGCAGATCATCCAGTGATAAAATCATAACAAAATAATCTTGTCATATTCCATCTGTGATTGTCCAAAATCTCTTAATAATGGCTTTTGGAAAGCAGGTAACTTGAAAGTTTCAGACATGACCTGGGCTCAAAGTAAAAGGTGATGTGAACTTTGAGTTGAGACTGGAGGTGATCTGCCTCAGTGAAGGATTCTGTTTAGGAAACTGATAGCACTTCTACTTACTGCTACTGATACTTTATTTATTTATTTATATTATTTTATTTTATTTTTTCCAGCATGGTAAGTGTATGCTTTAATCCCCATCACCTATTTCACCCATCCCGCCACCCACCTCCCCTCTGGTAATCATCAGTTTATTCTCTATGGTTAGGAGTCTGTTTCTTGGTTCTTTCTCTTTCTTTCCATTGCTTGTTTGTTTCTTAAATTCCATATGAGTGAGATCATATGGATCATATGGTATTTTCTCTAACTGACTTATTTCACTTAGAATTATACTCTCTAGGGCACCTGGGTGGCTCAGATGGTTAAGCGTCTGCCTTCGGCTCAGGTCATGATCCCAGGGTCCTGGGATTGAGTCCCACATCGGGCTCCCTGCTCCTTGGGAGCCTGCTTCTCCCTCTGCCTCTCTCTCTCTGTCTCTCATGAATAAATAAATAAAATCTTTGAAAAAAAAAAAAAAAGAATTATACTCTCTAGCTCCATCCACATCATTGCACATAGAAAAATTTCATTCTTTATTGTGGCTGAATAATATTCCATTGTAGATATATATACGGCATCTTCTTTTCTTTTCTTTTATTTTATTATGTTATGCTAGTCACCATACATTACATCATTAGTTTTTGATGTAGTATTCCATGATTCATTCCTTTGTGTATAACACCCAGTGCTCCATGCAGTACATGCCCTCCTTAATACCCATCACCAGGTTAACCCATCCCCCCACCCCC
>NW_022589717.1:9288624-9337897 GCF_004348235.1 Phoca vitulina
TTCTTTCTTTCTTTCTTTCTTTCTTTCTTTCAACATATAATGTATTATTTCTTTCAGAGGTACAGGTCTGTGATTCATCAGTCTTACACAATTCATAGCGCTCACCATAGCACATACCCTCCCCAATGTCCATCACGCAGCCCCCCCCATCCCTCCCACCCCCACCACTCCAGCAACCCTCAGGTTGTTTCCTGAGATTAAGAGTCTTCTATGGTTTGTCTCCCTCTCTGTTTTCATCTTGATTCATTTTTTTCCTCCCTTCTCCTATGATCCTCTGTGTTGGTTTCTCAAATTCCTCATATCAGTGAAATCATATGATACATGTCTTTCCCTGATTGACTTATTTTGCTTAGCATAATACCCTCTAGTTCTATCCATGTCATTGCAAATGACAAGATTTTGGGGTTTTATTTTGATGGCTGCATAATATTCCATTGTCTATATATACCACATCTTCTTTATCCATTCATCTGTTGATGGACATCTTGGCTCTTTCCATAGTTTGGCTATTGTGGGCGTTGTTACTATAAACATTGGGGTGCACGTACCACTTCAGATCACTACATTTGTATCTTTGGATTAAATACCCAATAGCACAATTGCTGGGTCATAGGGTAGCTCTATTTTCAACTTTTGGAGGAACCTCCATACTGTTTTCCAGACTGTCTACACCAGCTTGCATTCCTACCAACAGTGTGGGAGGGTTCCCCTTTCTCCACATCCTCACCGACACCTGTCATTTCCTGACTTGTTAATTTTAGCCATTCTGACTGGTGTGAGGTGGTATCTCACTGAGGTTTTGAATTGGATTTTCCTGATGCCGAGTGATGTTGAGCACTTTATCATGTGTCTGTTGGCCATTTGGATGACTTCTTTGCAGAAATGTCTGTTCATGTCTTCTGCCGATTTCTTGATTGGATTATTTGTTCTTTGGGTGTTGAGTTTGATAAGTTCTTTGTGTATTTTG
Source organism: Phoca vitulina (assembly GCF_004348235.1). Taxonomy (NCBI): domain Eukaryota; kingdom Metazoa; phylum Chordata; class Mammalia; order Carnivora; family Phocidae; genus Phoca; species Phoca vitulina. Next base: position 9,289,592 of record NW_022589717.1, read on the forward strand.
GATACTAGCCCTTTATGATATGTCACTTACAAATATCTTCTCCCATTCTGTTGGTTTTCTTTTGGTTTTGTTGACTGTTTCCTTTGCTGTGCAAAAGCTTTATATCTTGATGAAGTCCCAATAGTTCATTTTAGCCCTTGCTTCCCTTGCCTTTGGTGATGTTTCTAGGAAGATGTTGCTGTGGTTGAGGTCGAAGAGGTTGCTGCCTGTGTTCTCCCCTAGGATTTTGATGGATTCCTGTCTCACATTTAGGTATTTCATCCATTTTGAGTCTATTTTTGTGTGTGGTGTAAAGAAATGGTCCAGTTTCATTCTTCTGCATGTGGCTGTCCAATTTTCCCAACACCATCTGTTGAAGAGACTGTCCTTTTTTCCATTGGACATTCTTTCCTGCTTTGTCAAAGACTAGTTGACCATAGACTTGAGGGTCCATTTCTGGGCTCTCTGTTCTATTCCATTGATCTATTTGTCTGTTTTTGTGCCAGTACCATACTCTGTTGATAATTACAGATTTGTAATAGAGCTTGAAGTCTGGAATTTGATGCCACCAGCTTTGCTTTTCTTTTTCAACATTCCTCTAGCTCTTCAGAGTCTTTTCTGGTTCCATACAAATTTTAGGATTATTTGTTCCATTTCTTTGAAAAAAGTAGATGGTATTTTGATAGGGATTGCATTAAATGTGTAGATTGCTCTAGGTAACATTGACATCTTCACAATATTTGTTCTTCCAATCCATGAGCATGGAATGTTTTTCCATTTCTTTGTGTCTTCCTCAATTTCTTTCATGAGTATTTTATAGTTTTCTGAGTCCAGATTCTTTGCCTCTTTGGTTAGATTTATTCCTAGGTATCTTATGGTTTTGGGTGCAGTTGTAAATGGGATCGACTCCTTAATTTCTCTTTCTTCTGTCTTCTTGTTGGTGTGTAGAAATTCCACTGATTTCTGTGCATTGATTTTCTATCCTGCCACTTTACTGAATTCCTGTATGAGTTCTAGCAGTTTTGGGGTGGAGTCTTTGGGGTTTTCCACATAAAGTATCATGTCATCTGCAAAGAGTGAGAGCTTGAGTTCTTCTTTGCCAATTCAGATGCCTTTTATTTCTTTTTGTTGTCTGATTGCTGTGGCTAGGACTTCTAATAGTGTGTTGAATAGCAGTGGTGATAGTGGACATCCCTGCCGTGTTCCTGACCTTAGGGGGAAAGCTCTCAGTTTTTCCCCATTGAGAATGATATTCGCTGGGGGTTTTTCATAGATGATATCAAGGTTGTTTTATGATATCAAGGTATGTATCCTCTATCCCTATACTCTGAAGAGTTTTGATCAAGAAAGGATGCTGTAATATGCCAAATGCTTTTTCTGTATCTACTGAGAGGATCATATGGTTCTTGTTCTTTCTTTTATTAATGTATTGTATCACATTGATTGATTTGCAGATGTTGAACCAACCTTGCATCCCAGGGATAAATCCCACTTGGTCGTGGTGAATAATCCTTTTAATGTACTGTTGGATCCTATTGGCTAGTATTTTGGTGAGAATTTTTGCATCCATTTTCATCAGGGATATTGCTCTGTAATTCTCCTTTTTGATGGGGTCTTTGTCTGGTTTTGGGATCAAGGTAATACTTGTCTTGTAAAATGAGTTTGGAAGTTTTCCTTCCATTTCTATTTTTCAGAACAGTTTCAGAAGAATAGGTATTAATTCTTCTTTAAATGTTTGGTAGAATTTCCCTGGGAAGCCATCTGGCCCTGAGCTCCTGTTTGTTGGGAGATTTTTGATTACTGCTTCAATTTCCTTAGTGGTTATAGGTCTGTTCAGGTTTTCTATTTCTTTCTGGTTCAGTTTTGGTAGTTTATAGGTCTCTAGGAATGCATCCATTTCTTCCAGATTGTCTAATTTGATGGCATATAGTCGCTCATAAAATGTTCTTATAATTGTAGTTCTTTGGTGTTGTGATCTCTCCTCTTTCATTCATGATTTTATTTATTTGGGTCCTTTCTCTTTTCTTTTTGATAAGTCTGGCCAGGGGGTTATCAATCTTATTAATTCTTTCAAAGAACCAGCTCCTGGTTTCGTTGATCTGTTCTACTGTTCTTTTGGTTTCTATTTCATTGATTTCTTCTCTGATCTTTATTATTTGTCTTCTTCTGCTGGGTTTAGGCTTTATTTGCTGTTCTTTCTCCATCTTCTTTAGGTGTAGGGTTAGGTTGTGTATTTGAGACCTTTTTATTTCTTGAGAAAGGCTTGTATTGCTATATACTTCCTCTTAGTACTGCCTTTGCTGCATCCCAAAGATTTTGAACAGTTGTGTTTTCATTTTTATTTGTTTTCATGAATTTTTTTAATTCTTTAATTTCTGGGTTGACCTGTTCATTCTTTAGTAGGATGTTCTTTAGCCTCCATGTATTTGAGTTCTTTCCAACATTCCTCTTGTGATTGAGTTCTAGTTTCAAAGCATTGTGGCCCAAAAATATGCAGGGAATGATCCGAATCTTTTGGTACCGGTTGAGACCTGATTTGTGACCTAGGATGTGATCTATTCTGGAGAATGTTCCATGGGCACTAGAGAAGAATGTGTATTCTGTTGCTTTGGGATGGAATGTTCTGAATATGTCTGTGAAGTCCATTTGGTCCAGTGTGTCATTTAAAGTTTTTATTTCCTTGTTGATCTTTTGCTTAGATGATCTGTCCATTTCAGTGAGGGGGGTGTTGAAGTTCCCTACTATTATTGTATTGTTGTTGATGTGTTTCTTTGATTTTGTTATTAATTGGCTTATATAATTGGCTGCTCCCATGTTAGGGGCATAGATATTTACAATTGTTAGATCTTCTTGCTGGATAGACCCTTTAAGTAGGATATAGTGTCCTTCCTCATCTCTTATTATAGTCTTTGCTTTAAAAGCTAATTTGTCTGATATAAGGATTGCTACCTCAGTTTTCTTTGGTGTCCATTAGCATGGTAAATGGTTTTCCACCCCCTCACTTTCAATCTGGAGGTGTCTTTGGGTCTAAAATGAGTCTCTTTCAGGCAGCATATCTATGGGTCTTTTTTTTTTCTTTCTCCAATCTGATAGCCTGTGTCTTTTGATTGTGTCATTTAGTCCATTTACATTCAGGGTAACTATGAAAGATACGAATTTAGTGCCATTGTATTGCCTGTAAGGTGACTGTTACTGTGTATTATCTCTATTCCTTTCTGGTCTATGTTACTTTTAGGCTCTCTCTTTGCTTAGAGGACCCCTTTCAATATTTCTTGTAGGGCTGGTTTGGTTTTTGCAAACTCTTAGTTTTTGTTTGTCCTAGAAGCTTTTTCAATTTCAGTGACAACCTAGCTCGGTATAGTATTCTTGGCTTCATATTTTTCTCATTTAGTGCTCTGAATATATCATGCCAGTCCTTTCATGCCAGGTCTCTGTGGATAGGTGTACTGCCAATCTAATGTTTCTACCGTTGTAGGTTACAGATCTCTTATCCTAAGCTGCTTTCAGGATTTACTCTTTGTCTCTGAGATTCGTAAGTTTTATTATTAGATGTCGGGGTGTTGACCTCTTTTTATTGATTTTGAGGGGTTTTCTCTGTGCCTCCTGGATTTTGATGCCTGTTTCCTTGCCAAATTAGGGAAGTTCTCTGCTATAATTTGCTCCAATATACCTTCTGCCCCTCTCTCTCTTTCTTCTTCTTCTGGGATCCCAATTATTCTAATATTGTTTCATCTTATGGTATCACTTATCTCTCAAATTCTGCCCTCATGATCCAGTAGTTGTTTATCTTTTTCTCAGCTTCTTTATTCTCCATCATTTGGTCTTCTATGTCACTAATTCTTTCTTTTGCCTCATTTATCCTAGCAGTTAGAGCCTCCATTTTTGATTGCACCTCATTAATAGCCTTTTTGATTTTGACTTGGTTAGATTTTAGTTCTTTCATTTCTCCAGAAAGGGTTTCTCTAGTATCTTCCATGCTTTTCTCAAGCCCAGCTAGTATCTTAAAAATCATCATTCTGAACTGTAGTTCAGACATCTTACTAATGTCCATATTGATTAGGTCCCTGGCAGTCGGTACTGCCTCTTGTTCTTTTTTTTGAGGTGATTTTTTCTGTCTTGTCATTTTGTCCAGAGGAGAATAGATGAATGAGAGAACAAAAATGCTAACATGGTAATAACCACCCCAGAAAAATATATACCAAACAAATCAGAAGAGAGCTAAAACTGGGGTGCAAAGAAAGGGAAAAAAAAAAAAAAAATATATATATATATATATATGATCAGGCTGGTGAATAGATCAGAGCCACACACTAGATTTTGGGTGTATTTTGGTCTGTTAGAAGAAACTGCCTCCCAAAATTTTAAAGAAAGGAAAACTTATATATGTACAAACTTATATATGTACAAAAATAAGGGTAAATATGATGGAGGGATGGAATATGACTGTGAAGATGAAAATTATAAAGGGTTTATAAAAGGAATTGGTAAGAAGTTGTTTGAAAAAAGAAAGAAGGAAAATTAAAAAAAAAAAAAAAGGGAGAGAATGTGATCAGGCAGAGACTAGAACAAAGCCATACACTAGAGATTTAGGTATATTTTGGTCTGTTGGAAGAAACTGTATCCCAAACTTTTAAAGAGAGAAAAACTTATATATATCCAAGACTACAATGAAGGGATAGAATATGACTACAATGAAGGGATAGAATATGACTCTAAAAATGAAAATTAAAAAGGATTTAAAAAAAAAGAATTGATAAGATGTTGGTTGAAAAAGGGAAAAAGAAAAATTCAAAAAAAAGAAAAAAGAAAGAAAATTTAAAAAATTTACCTTGAAAGACTAAAGAATCATGGGGAAATAAAGCCATGAATTCTATGTGCTCTAGTCCCCTATTGCTGGCGTTCTGCCGTCTCATTGATCAGTAAACTTGGTCTTGGCTGGCTGTTCTTGCTGATCTTTTGGGGGAGGGGCCTGTTGCCATGGTTCTGAAATGTCTTTGCTGGGGGCAGAATTGCCACGCCCTTGCCAGTGCCGGGCTAAGTAATCTGCTCAGGTTTGCTGTCGGGAGCTTTTGTTCTTTACAAGCTTTGCGTACAGCTTTGGGGGATGAGAGTGAAAATGGCAGCCTCCCAATCTCTGCCCCGGAGGAGCTGAGGGCTCGGGGCCCCACTCCTCAGTGAGCCCCCAGAGAAAAGCAGTCAATCACTCCTGTCTCCCCGGTCTCCAGCCGCACTCCGTGCTCACCCAGCCTGTGACCGAGCATTTCTATCTCTGGCACACAACCCCGGGTGGAGTCTCCAAACCCAGCAGATCCTGCAGTGTGCTCCCACACCATTCCTCTCAGGGGAAGAAGGGGAGTCTCCCCGGATCTGCTGCTTGTTGGGTCCCTGCTGGATGAGCAGTGGCCCTACTGTGCCACCGATCATGGTTTATGGCAACCCCGACCTGAGAGCCCAGTCCTTGGCTCCGTCTCTGTAGCTGGCTTCCCTGCTCTGATACCTGGGAGCTCTGCGGCACTCAGGCACCCCAGGGTTTCTCTGACCCCGAGGGTCCTGTCTCAGCGAGGTTCCACCCCCTGCTTAGCCACTGGAGAACCGTCGCTCAGCAGAGCAGATGGGTGGGCAGACTTCTAAAAGTTCCAATTTTGTACTCTGCTGCTCTGTCTCTTGCTGGTAGCCAGCTGACAGAGGCTCCCTTCCCCCATGGCCTATCTTCCCAAATATGGTTTCAAATTCACTTCGCACATCCTACCTTCCAGAAAGTGGTCGCTTTTTTGTTCAGAGAGTTGCTGCTATTCTTTTCTTCTATCTCCTTTTGAGTTTGTAGGTGTTCAGAATGGTTTGATCCCTATGTAGCTGAATTCCTGGGACCAGTTGAAATTTAGGTCTCCTACTCCTCCACCTCTTGCACTCCCCTATACCACATCTTCTTTATCCATTAATCTATCAATGAACTACTTCTATAGAGCATTTTTTTTTTTAAAGATTTTATTTATTTATTTGAGAGAGAGAGAATGAGAGACAGAGAGCATGAGAGGGAGGAGGGTCAGAGGGAGAAGCAGACTCCCTGCCGAGCAGGGAGCCCGATGCGGGACTCGATCCCGGGACTCCAGGATCATGACCTGAGCCGAAGGCAGTCGCTTAACCAACTGAGCCACCCAGGCGCCCCTCCATAGAGCATTTTAAACTTTGAACCATATAGAACCAAGCCTTACATTTCTGCTATCCAGCAAGTACGATTTCATGATTAAGATGTTACTTTATTATCTACATAGTCTAGATCAGATGTCAGGAACCTATATCCTGGGGCCATATCTGGCCCACTGCTTGTTTATGTAAATAAAGTTTTATTGAAAAGCAGCTCCACTCATTTGTTTATGTATTGTGTATTTTATTTATGTATTGCTTTTGTGCTACAAAGAAAGGGTTGAGTAGTTGAGAAAGCAACTGAATAGCCCACAAAGAGTAAAATACTTATCATCCTGTCTTTTGCAAAAAAACTAGATTTTACTGTATAACAAGCAACCCACAAAAATCAGTGGTTTAATACAACAAAATTTTCCACCTTGCTAATGCTTTGTGTGTATCTCAGTTCATCAAGAACCCAAATTGATAGAAGCTCAAGCTTCACTATATGTGATCCATGATGATCTTGAATTACCCAACAGAGAACGAAAGAGCTGAAGGAAAGGGGTGTTACATAATGACTTTTACATGCTTCTGCTTAGAAATGTTATAATGTTCTCTCATTCACAACCCATTTCCCAGAACTAGACCCAGATATTGCCTAACAATGAAGAGAATGGGAAATGTTGGAGAGCTCGTGGATATGCAGTGAGTAGTAAATGATTGTGTAAAAATTAAATATGAAATAATGAAGCTATATTTTTCTGTTCCTCTAGTTGATATGTGAATGAATTGCAACCCATCTGTATGTCATACTTTCTCTGAAAGAGATGTTGCAAGTTTCCCCTATCAGTTTCTTACTTCTTTCTTAATTTTAGGGTTGCTTGTATGTTTCATGTGTTGATGTATACACACACACACACACACACACACATGCATACATTTATACATATATATGGATTTTATTAAATTTTAGATGAGGATATGTTTTGCTCTAACTTTTAATTTGTTATCTTTACCTAAAAATTCAGTTTCTTACATTTTAAGGATACATTTTATTATCACATTGAGATATATGATTGTTGCCTTGGTTTGTACTTTCTGTTATTTTATGCTTTGTTTTTTTTCATCTATCTGCTATTTACTTATAAAGACCAGTTTTACTTTGGTTTTACTTTCTGGTGTGGCATAGATGGTATTTATTTAATGTATTTGTTTAATGGGAGTGTTTAGTATTAAGTTTAAAAATATACATTTAATCTAATTTAATATTAGATTAAAATATACATTAAATATATATTAATGTATACATTAATGTATAAAATGTATATTAAGAATATACACTGTAATCTAAATTTTCAAATTCCTCAAATTATCAAGAAGTGAAGCCATATTATTTCAGGTTTCCCATCTTAAGTAACATAATTTTAAAGTCCTCTGGTTGTATATTAATCATTTTTACAATACCGTTTATATTACCTTTTCAAGTCTTTCTGTGGATAGTACCTTCTGAGTCTGCTGAACTCACCCAACAGGATTCCTGCTGAAGGCAGACCAGGGATGATCCGATACTAAGGCTAGGGAATGAGAAATTTTAATCACAAATCAAGGGTGATCTGTCTCAAGGGAAGGGGGATTCTTGCTTAACTGACTTATCAGGATGCTTGTTAAAACAGTATTTTAGAAGAAATTGTACAGATGGACCTAGGAAAAGGTTCAGGAGCCTGACTAAAATTTGATCAAGCAAAGAATATTTGTCGGTGCCTTCTCATTACACAAGACAGAACTTGGGTAACATTTCAATGAAATTTTCCATGTCCATTCTTCCATAAGGGCTGGTGCATATTTCTATTAAAGCATGTATTACACTACATTACAAAATAGTCTTGTAAACATTTCTGTAATCTTTTTCTATAACTAAACTATCAGTTCTTTAGGGCATTAATTTTGCTGAGTTCTCAATGCCAGGCATGCCATCCCATACATAATAGATTTTCTATACATTTTTTTTTTTTTTGGTTAAAAAAGAAATAAATATTTAAATTTCTATGAATGATAGCATATGTTTTTCACTAAGTAATTTTTAATAGAAATATGATGAAGGTAAGAATTAAAGAAAAATCAGAAAGGGAAAAATAGTATTTACTGAAAGCAAATCTCTTCTAAATTACAATTTTAAAAACAGCTCTGCTGCCTGAATAACTTAAATATATGAGCAATGATTTATGTTGTATTCATAGTATAGTTTTGTGAATTTGTATATTATCATGACACAGGTCATGTTTTAGTATTTTGTGATACAAATCCAATAATTAGTAGCCACAATAGTAATGAAACATATTAATATCAGATATTTAAAATTGGTGGTTAAATATTTACTACTTAGAAGATTTTCTTACCTGCATCTTACAAATATGCTGGTGATTTGCTGTGATAGGAAAGATCTCTACATATCTTTACACAGGGAGCCAGATGGCCTTCCATCATGACCTTTGCCCCATGCTATTAGCATCCAAGGGTGCTGAGAAGCTCTGGCTCATTATCCACAACCAGATGTTTTCTACTTCTCTATCACTATTGCTAAGTGGCAGTTAATGTCTAGCACAATGGGTATTTGCTTGAACCTATGATCCATGAAATGCTGTCTCTTAAAATACAAATACCACCCGCCAGCAGAGACTTCTCCCCATGCATTTGTAATTCAATCATTCTTCTTCATTAGAAATCCTGTTGTAATCTTAAGAGATATTTCATTTAATATTTTTCCAACTTTCCCAGCTAGCAGCAAGTAAGGATATTCTAGTTTAAGAAAGAATAAAGTTATAAATTTGAATAATCCAGGGATTACTTCTGAATACTTATTGTTGCAGATAAATTATCACAGTGTGTTAACTCTATAAACACCACATAAACTTCCAATTACCCTATCACCTCCAGAAAGCCTGTTACTAAGAAAAGGAGTGGAAACTATTCCTGTTACTAGAAAGCTCTACGTCCCGACAAATTCAATTGTCAGTTTTCTCTAAGTTTGGCTGATGAAAGTCAGTCTTTCAGAGTCTGAGCTATTCTGGATGAACTGATATAACTGAATTTATAGATAGCCTTAAATTTGGAAGAACAAAGTATGCTAATCTAATTAGGACACGGGGTAGAGTGCATATTTATCTTACTTTGTGCCAAGCTAGGCAGTATGTGAAATATTATGTCTGGTGTGATTTTTCCAGGATTGTCTTTTAATTGCCTTTCACAGTGTCTACTGGTCTATAATGCTAGGAACAGTACAAAGAATGCTGAGTGTCTCTTACAATAGATAAAGTGAATTCATATATCAGGATCCACAAAACGGAGGCCACCCTTGTGGCCTGGCCCACATCACATATCTAAACCTAAGTCAACCTGCACTTTCTGGAAACACCTGTCAAGGAAACCTAATATACACCAATCACAGTCCTCCCACTCAGCTTTAGCTAGCTTACCCTAGAAAGTAGGACCTGTTAGTCTTATAAGGAAATCCCTGACCTCCTAGCCAATCATGCCCTGTTTCTGCATTGTCTCCTCTCACATTCTGTAAAACTCGCTCTCCCCCAAAATCCTTCTGGAAGAGTGCTTCACCGCTTGTGAGGCACCTTACTCCCCCAATTCATGGATTGTTTTCCTTTGAGTAAAAGACATCAAACTTGTTACTAAGTTGTTTTAGTTTTGTCATTTGACACTATTAGAAACTTCATCAAAGATTGTTGCAATTTTTGAAATTGGTAAGATATGCCACAAAACTAGTTCTTTTTTGTAAAAATATTGCATTTAGTGGACTATAGACTGTTGATCTGTCAAAATTTATTCATCCAATTAAGTATCTGTTCTATATCAGACATTTTGTGATCAACGGTTTGTGTATTGGTAAGCATTGGAGGTGGATGTCCTTTTTTTTTTTTTATTTTCTTTTTTTGGAAAAAAACCCCCCCCCCCCCCCCCCCCCCCCCCCAGCTAAGCAGGGAGCCCAGTGGACCCTAGACCCAGGGATCCCAGGACCCTGGGATCATGACCTGAGCCGAAGGCAGACGCTTAACCAACTGAGCCACCCAGGTGCCCTGGTAGATGTCCTATTATGGAGAACTGAGAAACCATGTTTTGATGAAAAGATCTTTCTTTCATTCTTCTTTTTTACTAAAGTATGGGGCTATAGTCTTCAATAACCAAAGTTATTTCCATTTCTTTGACTATCTTATAAATATATTAAATCAAATTTTAACAACATGATGAGATTACAAGACTTTTTTCCCTTTGGAATTATTTGTCATAGTAATTTTAAATTTAGTTTTTCACATAACAATATAGGTGGATAAAAGGAGAGCCTGTAGATAGGGCTGTCAGTATCCCATATCAAGTGCACATAATAAAATTTATCTGAGAAGATGTAGCTCCAAATCAGGGCTAATGGCTTATTGGGCAAATATGATTGAGGCTAGATTTTATATTGTACTTAATTCATAAACTTGGAGACTGTGAAATACAACCTTATAACTATATGCAGAGATACTGCCCTCAATGTCCCATAATTGAGCCCTACTAGATATGCTGTTTGACTATGGCTCACTTTGATTTTATAAGAATGGGACGCTTCTTTGGATTAAAAATGATGCCAATATTACAACACTTTTTTTTTTTTATCTGACTTTTAGGCAAAATACAGTTTGCTTCTTATATCGTAAAACCATGATCATTCTTAAGCAAAGTTAACCACGTGTATTGTCCCAGATATTCTAGAAACGGAGCCAGAGGCAAAGTTTAAAGTGTCAATAGTTTGGGAGGTACAATGCTAGGGTGGTAAAGATGAGGAGAAAAAAAGGCAAAGAAATGCAGCAGTATGGTGCTATATAACCTTACCTTCCGGTGTCTGCTTCCGTATGAACTGCAGAAAGGCAAGGAAACTGGTCTGCAGCAGCTCAGCATGTTTGCTCAGCATGTGAGCTTATCTGGCAAGTTTGTTAGTCAAAGTAGGACATAGAAAGCTCACACTGCAGATTGCATCATCTTGCCTCTCAGAGGTTGGATGAAAAGTCAAATTGCATACTCTGCAGTAGAACATTTCACCTCAACAAATCTAGAGGTGAATGGGTGACTTCTTTCATGTAGGCAGTGAGGAAGAAAAAGGAAAAAGTAGTTGATAGAGGGAGTCTGAGAATGTGCACAATGTGTGTGTGCAATAACCATTCTTCCTGAGCGTTTCCATAGTACTTAATTCTAGTGGCTAAAGGCTGCAATCGATAGGTCTTAGCTTTTGGGGGTCCTTGAAAAGCTATATTGTTCCTCATTCATGTTTAGCATATTGCCTAATACATAATAGGTACAAAGTAAATAATTGTTGGAATAATGGTGAGTTATATGAAATAAAAAGCAAACAGAGAGAGTAATTCTCACACAAGGAGTGGTTTAAGTAGCAATAGATCTAGCTATTGTGTTTAAGAACAGAAAAGGAGAGGACATTAATTCTTCATTCCTTAGGGCAGAACTTTGGTGCCAGTTTGTCTCTACTCAGGGATTTTCACTTCCCAGAATATTTCCCCTCTTCTATGAAAACACTAAATAGAATACAGGGAATAAAATTGTCAAAAGCCTGTTTATCACCACTTGTGGAATTTGGGTAGGGTTGTGGAGTGCCCTTGAAAGCAGGAGAAGGAGTCAGACTATTCAGGATCTTAGTGAGCTAGGCTAATATCAGCGTCCTCTAATTAGAATTGTATAAATCATCTATTTCTGAAAAGGCTGCCAAACAACAAACGTGAAATCGTATAGTAGGTTCACAGGAACATAAAAAAAATAGTATATAGTGTTCCTGTATTCCTTAATAACTTTTCCTTCTATTTGTGAATTATCTATACAAATTTAAAGTGTCCAAGAACCAGTGAGGATGGGCCCATTTTAGAGTAGAGGTTGGACAAAAAAGACTGACTAGGAGTAAGGAGTGATTTTTAGAAGCATAAGATTTATGACTAAACCCTGTTTCCATCCATGTTTTGAGAGCTCCACTTACAGATCTAATAAATATTGAAACTTAACATGTTGGTTACTAGCAGCCTCAACCTAGTCCTAAATTATATAAACCTCAATATACTGTGGAAGATAGAATTTAACAATCAGACAAGTTCTTTAAATTTAACATATTTAATTTCATAAAAATAAAGCCACATTTTTCTTACCTTTCTAACTTTGTCATGGGTAGATTAAAAACTTTATCAGAGCCCATACCACCCTTTAGCTTTGGAAATTACTAAATTCATCCAACCTTAATATTTACTCCTGAAGAGACAGTAACTAAATTGTGTGTGTGATGTGTTAAAAGACAACGTGGCTAGTGAGCAATAAAATTGGAACGGAAACCTGGCCTTCTAATATTCATTTTAGCATTTTCATGCAAACCAAAGCAAACTGGTTATAATTTCAGGTAAACTATGGATCAGTACATGCTTTCTTGTTAGTGTGTTGTTGTTACTGTGTTTATTATAAATATGCTCTATATCCTCTATATTATATTCCTTCCTTCTTTTACTTGTTCTTTTTCTTCTTTTTCCTAAAACCCATCTCTAATTGTTCCTGTCCTCTCTTGCAACAGACCTTAAGGCTCTTAGCTGATAGCAAACATTCTTTGAGGTAGTAAAGAAATCATATTTGAATGGTTTAATATACAGCTTCAGTGTTGGTAAGCATAATGCAGACTCTATTTGTATACTGAAGTCAATTCTGAGAAAATACTGATAGGAAATGAGTCAAAATGATGAAACTCTTCCATGCAAACCAGGTGAAAATCTATAACAATCACTTCCATAGCAGACTAACCTTTAGTACATGGATCTAAGATTCATCATTTTGATATTTCTCCATGGCTGTGAAATTTTGGGAGTTGGAAAGACTCTTCAGATGCCTGAGATTGAAAAAAGTATCCAATAACTTACCTTATTGCTTACCTTGTATTTAGCAGAAAAGGAAATTGCTATTAATAGACATCAATAGACTGACAATGGTTAGTTGTATTTCCCTGTGAAAGACATTCTATATTAGAAAAAGAAATAGTTCCCAATGGAGATACGAGTGTGATGTAAGTGGAAGAGATTCCTTTTCCTTCCTATCTTTTTGCTGCTCACCACTAGTCCTCAAGCATGTCTTTATCTTTTTCTATCCACTTTGGTCACAATTGTTCTTTTCTTCACAGTTGTTACATGTGGTAGAGCTATTATGAATTCTCACTACATTGCATTTATCTGTTTTGTATGACTATAGGCTATTAGAGTTCCTTTCTATTTATTCAACTATCTATTTTTAATTTTCAGGGAATCAATAAATAAAACTCAGGGGATCAAATGCTGCCAATTACTGGAACATACTCTGTTCTGTTGTCTGCATGTTTGTATCAGTCTAATAAGCCCTGACACAAGCATTCATACTTTGTTTCCCATCCTTGCTTTTGTACAGGAATTTCATACATAAGATGATCCTTTAAATGCATTTAAAGAAATAAGACTTTTATATATTCAGAAACTGTTCTGATCCATTTGGAATGGTCATAAAAGATGTCGAAAAATATTTTTTTTTAAAAAAGGTGAAGTCATGGCTTGGATACAGTATAGTAATGAACACATATGATCTAGTTTACTCATACACTGTGAGGGAAAAAGCAGGTATTATAACTAACTTAAAAAGTGAAAACAGCACAAATTTACATGAAGTAAAAAAAGAATGTTGAGGTAAATTGCAGATGGGGACAAAATTCATTTTTACATCAGGGAGAGAAATTCAATTAAAATCGCTCCCCAAAGAACAGGATTGAATTTACATAACTATCAGAAAGAAATCGATTTAAGTGACTAAAAATAGAGGTTAAAAGGTTTGCTCAGCTGATGTGCATCTGGGAGCACCTGAAGACCCAGAGATGCCCCATTGAAGCAGGCTTAGGGTTTTCACAGCATCGGAGAAGTACCTAGCTTTATGGTTTTGGTTTAGGTACCAGTTTTCAACTTTAGTGAAGACTTACAGTTGGAAATTGATTCTATTTTCATGTCCTTTGCTTAAGATTTCTGGTACATTGCTGAAAACCATCAAATCCATATTTTCTGGAAACTATTTTTGTCAACCTGTGAGGATTATCAGCTAGTAAAAGTTCACAGGGCAGGAGAAGTAAATTGCAAAAAAAGAGAAGGTGGCAATAGTGGAAGTCCGGGGGGAACCCTGGGGATCATCTAGCATGTCTATTTTCATCCTTCTACAAATCCTGTATTTCCCTGAATAGGTTGATATTGTTACCCTCTTTTATGCAAGAAAGTAAAAGAAATGGACTATTAATGACTTTAATACAGTGTGTCTTCAGAGCTAGACACAATGCAATACTGTCCCTAGAGAAGAATGCTTAAAAATAAAAGACACCTGTGTGAAAATCTGCCTACCATCATAGTCACCCCCCATAAAGACCATTATGACTATGACACTTTGAACACACACACAGGAAAGCACCCAGTGACCTCTGCCATTCCTGGAAATAGCCAGCTACAGAAAACCCTCCACCCCAAACACTGAACAATTCTTCCTCTTTTGAAGTATGCCCAGACTGCTCACTTGACCCCTTGCAGCTAACCAGGGAGTCCCAAATATAACTGAAGAAAGTTCCTAACACTTCCCAAACTCCCACCTAAATAGGATACTTGCCAATCAGGAACTGTCTCAGTGTTTCATCTTTTAACTTTATAAAACATAACTCTCCTTTCCCTGATGAAACTTAGGTGGTAACAGATAGGTTCCCATATTTCAATTTTATGAGTAAAGAGCCTTTTAAAATTTTGTTTCAAACTTAGTTTTATTCTTACAGAACATAAAGAGACCTCTTATTGCCTGGCTGATGTGGGAATATTTTATGAGGAGGGTTTTCTTTCTTTCTTTCTTTTTCTTTCTTTCTTTCTTTCTTTCTTTCTTTCTTTCTTTCTTTCTCTTTCTTTCTTTCTTTCTTTCTTTCTTTCTTTCTTTTTGGTGGTGGAGGAGGGGAGTCTTTATGGAATGGCCATTTTCTACCTGGTTCATTGTAAAAAAACAAATAAAAAGGTATTTTGTGGAATGTTTGCTAGAAAACATTTCTCCTTAATCTCCTTCTACTTAAACTGATAGCTTCATAAGGAAGCCCAATGATCAGTGAGTGGGTGAGGCAGAGACATTGAAGATATGACAAGATTGGCATTCAGTCAAGGACTGATGCATCCCACAAGTTACATGGATATAATTGTTATACCAAAGAGAGGAAATATCTTGGGTTAACCTATAACCCAAACTAGAAATGTCAAGATCTATTACTGGAAATTGGAAGTGCTGTTATAGACTTCAATGAGGAAAAATTCTAATCTCTTTGGTATCTTTTAATGGAAAGAAACACACAAAAACAAAAACTTCTTGCACATTATTAAAAAAATGCAAAAACCCTAGAAAATAAAACTTTTTAGGAATCAGAAGGATGAACAATTATTGAGACAAAAACTCTAAGTTTATGGGGCACCTGGGTAGCTCAGTCGGTTAAGTGTCTGCCTTTGGCTCAGGTCATGATCCCAAGGTCTTGGGATCGAGCCCCATATTGGGCTCCCTACTCAGCATGGAGCCTGCTTCTCCCTCTCCTCTGCTCCTCCCCCCTGCTCTTTCTCTCTCCTGCTCTTTCTCTCTCAAATAAATAAAATCTTAAAAAAAACACAAAAAACCTCTAAGTTTAAAAATAGGATAAAATGGCTTGATTGAACAATTCACATTTCATAAATCATGTTCAATCAATTCTAAGACATTTTTTCTTTTGAAATTTCTTCACATTTATTTTTCACATAATTTTAAATATAAATAATAGCTTCAATTTTAAAATAAACATCCTTTTTTTTGTTTTATAGGATTGTTTATGGTAACTATCCATTTGGTTATTTCAGATCTTCACAATTCCTCTCATACAAAAGAGCTTCTGAATCATTTCAATTCCAGCAATACATAAGTTGTAGAAAACTTTGTGGCAACTGAAATTGCATGATTTTTTTTTTTTTTATTGGTCATTAGTTTATGGGCAGTTTAACTTAATCCTTTAAAGAGAATTATGAATGTATTATTGGCTTACATTTGTCTGCTAATAACAGCAAGCTATGAATTCTGAATTAGCATAAAATGCTTAATTACAAATAAATGTGACAGTAATGTGATAATTTAGAAGTTAAATTCTGATCATTTCTAATAGATGAAATAGGAACTAATTATCTGCTTTCTACTTAACAATTCTTTTTTTTTTTTTTTTTTTTTAAAGATTTTATTTATTTATTTGAGAGAGAGAGAATGAGAGAGAGCGAGTACATGAGAGGGGGGAGGGTCAGAGGGAGAAGCAGACTCCCTGCCGAGCAGGGAGCCCGATGCGGGACTCGATCCAGGGACTCCAGGATCATGACCTGAGCCGAAGGCAGTCGCTTAACCAACTGAGCCACCTAGGCGCCCTCTACTTAACAATTCTTAAATAGTGGTGTTGGCAATAGCAGAAGTCACAGGGTGGAGGGCAAGACTATCTACTGAATTTTACAGAATAAAATAATAAATTAATTACTCTTTATAAAACACTGAGGATTTTTGCTTTTATACTTCTCTAAAAGAAGTCTAAAGGAAAAGATTCCTTTCAGATGAATAGATCTGAACTTGATAAATGATTAAATTAAATGTCCAATTCAATTGATTTAAAGTTGAAGTTTATAGCATAAAAACAATCTTTTTCATTTAATTCAGGTTTCAAAAGGTAAGAAAAATATAAAATATACTGATTCTGAGACCAGAGTAGAGGATACAAGGTGACAGATAATTGTCAGTAAAGTTTGAAATTACATTTCTCTACAATAATCATAAAAGTAAACAAGATAACTAAATCATTTTTACTATGACTTAGGAAAAATAAAGTATTTGCATATTCATACATATGCTTTAACTGTTATTTGACCTATTTACAAAAGAGAAAATTGCCTGCAAATTCCTATTAGAATAAAATGCATTCAATTCCAGTAATTCAGAGTTTGAGCCAATTCAGCCAATATTTGGCTGAAATTTATATTTTCAGATTGTCGACGTGGTTATTTACCCTAAAATAGTGAAATTTCTTTAAAGATTGCAGTTTTGCAAAAATCCATAAAACCTATTTTATGTATCTAAACAGTTCTTATTAAATCATTAAAACAAATCTAACAATTTTCTTCAGTTTTCTCCAGTTATAATGACTGTGTAATCATAAAAATAAATCATATGGAAGCATTTAATATTGCATATCTGCAGTAATGCATTCATACTTTTTGCTAGAGCATTCCTCACGGGTAGTAGTGATCATTACATGCCACATTTCTATTACAATTTAAAAAGGAAAAAAAACTTTATGAAGGATAAATGTAAATACTAAGTAATTATGTGTTCATGGAAATAATGTGAACAATTGGTAAAGGGGATATTTGATGCTATTTTTATTTCTGACTTTTGCTATCATATTTTATTGGTTTAGTTTACAAATCATTGTTTAAATGGGTTTCTGATGATACCCTGATTCTTGGCTATTTCCCAGAAGAAGATGTTATAAATCATAATAATATAGACATTAAAAAACATAATAGATATTGATATTATGTTTTATTTTTTAAATCTATTTCTAATTGTTTGTATTCTTCAGCAAGCTACCCATTTCTTATACACAGTGGACCTGTATAATTCACATGTGTCTTTCTAACCAATATTTGAATGAAAATTCCATGTCGAATAGCAGGTCATCCCTCATAATACTATCCATGTTAAAGAACACAGTCAGCAATGGTAAATGTGGAGATTATTCTTTGAAAAAGATAAAAGATATTGTGGGGGAGGTAAATTTACCTCTACCCTTCAAAGGTTCTTCTGGAAAGTCTTCTGGCAAGATTTAAATTGACATAGACAGATTAAGAGGAAAAATTCTAATATGATGCAGTATGCATGGGAATTTCACATACATGACAGGTTCAAACACAGAAAGTTAAAATGAGGTATATATGCCATCTTAAGTTAAGGATTGGGATAGGGACTCTCAGAGGGAAGGAGGGCAATTCATAGGGCAATAGGAAGAAGAACAGATGTTTGGTAATTAAATGTTTGCTCTGCCATACAGATGGGTGACTCAGATAAAATTTATCTCTGGTAATAACACTTATTATGGGAAAGATCACAGTTTAGATTCTTCTAGGGAGTTAAGGGAGGGGCAAAATTTCTCTGGAGCCTGAAGAATCTTGATTGCCTTCAGCTCAAAATCACCCACATACCAAACTGACACATTTAGGAGAGACTTGTACTGAATCCCTTCATTGTGCTAATTCTACTAAGAATGGCAGGCTTGTAAATATAAATTACTGTCTTAAGTTTTTATTTTCCTACACTGAAATTTATTCTGTTTTTCACTGGAAAAAACTTTTATACATATATTAAAGAATTTTATCTCTAGAAATATTTGTTTAGCAAACATACTGCTTACAAAAAGCTTCTAAAAAATAGTTCAGCTGATCCCTTTTTCTTTCATTTTTTATACATTTAACAAATATATTTTTACCAATAAGCAATGAGCAGGACACAGTTCTAGGATTTCAATTGATAAAAATATGTATTTTTTTTAATCAATACCATTTATGCAGAAATTTCTTTATCAAAATGTTCTTGTCTTAAGTATGTAATTTTTTAAATATTGTATTCAGATATGTATAATAATTTTTTTCACTAAAAAACTGTCTTTTCAGGTAGGGCAAGGGTCAGTTTTGACTTAGCTATACATACCATAAATTTCATATAATTTGTCTCAATTAATTTCATAATTACAGCCTATTGAGAAATTACCTACTTATATTTTTTCATTATAACCCACGTTTGTCACTTTATCTAAGAATGTACTGACAAGGATTATTGCACTTTACTAAGTGTGTCATTGGGAATGAGCATATTCAATTAATTGCTCATTCAGTCATTCAATAATTTATTTTTATTATTTTTGAAAGATTTTATTTATTTATTTGACAGAGAGAGAGAGCACACACAAGTAGGCAGAGCAGCAGGCAGAGGGAGAGGGAGAAGCAGGCTTCCGCTGAGCAGGGAGCCCGATGCAGGGCCTCGATCCCAGGACCCTGAGATCATGACCTGAGCAGAAGGCAGATGCTTAACTGACTGAGCCACCCATGCACCCCAATAATATTTTTTATTTAAAGCATGTTTTGAAATTGGGTATTGGGTACTTTGCTTTGCTCTGGAAGACAAAGAAATGGAACAGGCATGACCATTTTCATGAAGTGGTTTATAATCTAACAGCAAGTTAAGCAGATGAAAAAAAAAGTTTGTCAGTATTAACAAAATTTAGAGAAGACTGGGAACACAAAAGAGACAATTGTCAATTCAAATGGAAGGGGCCATAGACTTTGTTTCTTAAAAAAGAAAAATGTGTTAAGGAATTAGGAGATCAAGGTTGTGGGAAGACATTTATATTGGCAATGAAGGAAGGAGCACAAGATAAAGCCTGAAATAGGCTAGGATGTTCAAACTACAAGTATATTGTTACTATTGAACATAGACTATTATGTGTGCAAAGGACAACAAAAAAATAAAATACCAGGTTGGAGAAATATGAAGATGCCAGATAATGGTAGCCAGAAATGGTCAGTACCAGCTAGAAAATTGACAATATATTTGAGATAGCTAGGCTTTGAGGAACTTGAAATCATAGAATAGATCTTAAACCATAAATATTATAACTTTGATAGCTCCTTCTAGTTGATCGTAGAAAGGGGCTAGATAAAAACAGTCAATACATGAAGAAGGCATAAACAGAGATTCCCTGTTTCCAGCTAAGATGGAGTAAAATGACCAGATTCAACCTTCTGCTTCAAGCAAATAAATACTGGATAAAAAAATATAAAGCAATTTTCTTTCCAAATATACAGTAACAGCCAACAGAGGACAATGATCAATGATAAAAAGTAAACCAAATGAAGGGATCCCTGGAATTGGGCTAGGGTTCTGCCTATGGAGTTACCAGGTTGTAACACTTGTAGGGGGAAGGAACCCAGGTGAAGCTGAGAAGCTCACTTAAGTTAAAATGATAAAGTTGAGATTTCAGGAAGGATAAGAAATTTAGCACTAGAGCTATACTAATAAAGGCAATGGAGTTCTACAGTAGTTGGAAAAGTTAAGAATTATAAATAGGATTATAAGTGTAGGATTATAAATCCCTTAATGCCTCCAGAAAGGAATGCAGCTCTGCTGATGCTTTGATTTTTGGCCAGTGATACTCACTTCAGACTTCGGACTCATAGAACTTTAAGATAATAAATTTGTATTGTTTTAAGAGACTAAGTCTATGGTAATGTGTTACAGCAGTGATAAGAAACTAATACAAGAGGCTAACATCTGATTTCAAGACACATGATAAATCAACATAGAGTGGTATTGGCATCAGACCCCCCAAAAAATGATTAATGAAACAGAAGGGATTCACGAAATAGACCATAAGTAACTGATTTTTAATAGAAGTTCTAAGACAATTCATTGGTGGACAAATAGTATTTTCAACAAATTATGCTGAAACATTTGGATATCCTGATGGAAAGGAAGTGAAATACATATGTCAACATTTATCAAATTGTATACTTTAAATATATGTAGTTCACTGTATGTCAATTATATCTCAATGAAGCTGTAAAAAATTATAAAACAATCTTGTCCTCGGTCACTGTCTAATTTTCCATAATCTCCTGTGTTTACTCTACTGTTAGTGGTGTTTACTCTACTGTTAGTGGTATTAACTCGAGGTTATATGTTTCCTCTTTCTTCTGCCTGGAATGTTTTTCCTCTAAGACAGTTGCATGTCTTAACTCTGTCACTTTATGTAGGTCTTCTAGTCAAATGGCATCTACAAAAAGAGCCTGTCCCTGCTCAACAGGCCACTGTGCCTGGAGCAGAATGCCAAAAGTGGAATAAGACAAAATATATTAGAGAAAGAGCAGGTACTGGATTTTGCAGGTTCTTGTTATCACTTCACTATCTTTTGTTTTTCCTTGTAGTGAAATGAGCCTTTGGAGGATTTAACCAATGGCTTCTTATCTCACTCCAAGGTAAAAGAAAACAAAACAAAACATATTACTGGCATAAATTTTAATAGGATTATTCTAGCTGCCATGTTATGTAGGCTTATATGTGGGAAAGGTTGGAAGCAGGAGACCAGATAGAGATGATGGTGATTAGAACAAGCTGTTAGCTTTATCTCTATTAATTTTCTAGTGGTATGAATAATTCACTACCAGAAATATTAACTACTTAATAAATAACATGCAGAAATGCTAATTGGTGCTGACTAAACCTTAGAGAATGTTTTCCTCAAAACAATAAATTATAGACTCTTAATTTGTCAGGAATCTTCACCAGTCTTTTATTTGAAATAGCTTAAATAAAAATAAAATCAACGTAAAGAATTATACACTTATTTAATTTTATTTATTTATTTTAAAGAGAGAGAGAAGGAGAGAGCACACACAGTGGGGAGGGGCAGAGGGAGAGGGAGAAAGAGAATCTCAGGCAGACTCCCTGCTGAGCATGAAGGCTGACGTGGGGCTCAATATCAGGACCCTGGGATCATGACCTGGGCTGAAATTAAGACTCGGACTCTTAACCAACTGAGCCACCCAGGCACCCCAGGAATTATACATTTTTTAGTTTATAAGCATGTGTTGCTTTTGTTTCCATTGTTTTTAGACTATAATGTGTTTGCCTACATTAACTTTGGCTAGTAATAGTGATGTCTGATATATAAACAGATAAGAGTAGATGCATATGTTAATCTGATGGGTGTGTTTGACAGTGAATTGTGGATGGTGTCTATGTTTATTCATGATATTTCTGTCACTGATTTTTGTTACATACAAATTGAGCTAGGTGGACACAGGGTCTCCTCTAAGCTCTGGGGACCCCATGTCCAGAATTCAAGGCAACTGCAGTTTGAAGAACATCTTTTGTGATAACCTGCAAGGTTGAGTTTCTTTCATAAATGATCTTAGAGAACACCTCAATATGAATGACTTCCTATAAGTGAATTAGGCTCTTTACAAATTCAGCTTCAGAGTTTTATGTTCATAACATTAGAGAAAATCAAGTTTGAAATTTTTTTTTGAAAATTAAGAATTTAATAGTTATTTTTAATCCAGTCACTTTTATCTAATAATACACAAATATTTTTCCCCTGTCTTAAATTCAGAGTTCCACTAGAAATCAATCTAAGGTAACCAAACCATTACAGTAGGCTCGACGATGGCCCCATGATTCCCAGTGCTTGATATTCATGCCCTTGCATGTGGACAGGAAATAGTGGCTTACTTCTCACAAATAGAATACTGCAAAACTGATGGAATATCACTCTACAGTGAGGTTACAAAGAGAATGCGTGGCTACCCTCTTGTGCTCCTTTGCCAGTTTATTCTGAGGGAAGCAAGCTGACGTGTTGTAAGCTGGCTAAAGTAGAGGCTCATGTGCCAGGGAAATGAAGGTGGCCTTCAGCCACTAGCCAGCAAAAAATTGAGGTCCACAGGTTGACAGCCCACAAGGATCTGAATTCTACTAGCAATCATGTGAAATACTGTAAGCTGAGCCTCCTCTAGTTGAGCTTTGAGAGGACTATGGTCCCAGCCAACACATTGATTCCAGCCTTGTGAAAGACTCTAAGCCAGAGGACCCACGTAAGCTCTGCCTAGATTCCTGACCTGTAGAAATAGTACGATAATAAAAGTTTGTTGTTTTAAACTGTTAGATTTTGAGGTAACTTTTTTGCACAGTGACTTATCACTAATATACTCTCTAATTTGCCATGTAATTTGGCACATTTAAAATTCCTTCTTCAACTGAGATACACCTGCTTATAGCATAATACAGCATTGCTCCAGTGATTGTCTAAACATTTCTTTCTTAAATTACCACTGAAAAAAACTTAGGTGCTTGGGGCGCCTGGGTGGCTCAGTCGTTAAGTGTCTGCCTTCGGCTCAGGTCATGATCCCAGGGTCCTGGGATTGAGCCCCGCATTGGGCTCCCTGCTCAGAGGGAAGCCTGCTTCTCCCTCTCCCACCCCACCCCCCACTTGTGTTCCCTCTCTTGCTGTGTCTCTCTCTATCAAATAAAAATAAAAAAATAAAAAAATCTTAAAAAAAAAAAACTTTGGTGCTTTGAATACTCTCTAGTTTCACCTAAGCATAAAAAGGTAAATGAACATGGATGTAAAATTCTCCTGAACATTATTGATTATTATAGTGCCAGTTTTAGGCAGGTCAGTGTGGTTATAATAAATAAATACAACACCAGAGAACATAGTAACATGTAGGGGTCATAGGGGTCACAGGTATGATTATTTTATGAGAGCTGGAGTGCATGGTAGCCGGAGATTATTTTTGTAATTATACCATTATCTGGATGCTAATATCTTGTCCACTTTGTCCAAATGCTTCTCTATCTACTAAACATAATTGTTAATTTAAAATGACACTAATTTCCATACCAAAAGCTCTATTTCAACGATGTTCCCCTCTCTATTTGTATGCTTTAATCTGACAAACACTTTCCCAAACTTGTGCCCCACAGAACATTAAAACTCCTTCTTAGCTGCCTGGTTGTGCAGTACCAGCATCTCTGAATTTGGTATTTGGCTAATAGCTCTATTACCTTCATGCTGAGTCCAAAGCTTTACCTCCCTCAATCTTTACTTCTGCCAACTGGAAAATTTTCCATCATGTCAAGAAAACCTACTGTGCAGTGTGCTTAGGGAATGGGCCCTCTCTTGCTGACTGACAGCTATTCAATAGAGAAAAGAGCCGCAGAGAGATGCCGATACGTATTAAGCTCACTGAAGAGAATAAGCTTTGTATTTCAAAATGTCACTTTTCTTAGACTTCAGTGGGAGTGAGTAGCTATAATAAGGTAATTTCTAGAGGGAACCATACTGTAGTTCATTGTATAAATAATTGATTTGATCAGCTGAAATTATTGTGCCTAGTCCTGAATGACCTTTCAGATGAATTGCTGGGTTTTCACTACAAAAGCAACCAGAGCTTATAGTAAGATGTCAAAAAAAAAAAAAAATCCATATACAGTAGTTTGCTATAAAAAGAAAGGGTATTTACATGGCATTATTTCCTTAGAATAGCTAAAATATGATCAGTTGTTTTCCTGTGTACAAGTATAGACAGCATATCCTGGGTTTTACTCTCATGTTCAAGGTCAAACACTAACAGTGAATTATTTCAATCATGTCTTATATATGAATGTTTTAGAGAATATTTTACAAAATAAAACCAAAACAAATGCATAAATATGATTACACCACAGGGAGAGGTTTTCTCTTTATAAGATGAAAATTTATTGTTATATCTTAAGAGAATAGTTTCTTTTAGAAAATTAACAAACACACTTGAAATTCAACACAATAATAGAGTTTTATTTATATCACCATGGTCTCATCTCTTCTTTATGTCCCAATCCTTACTATAATGTATCACTGATGTCTGTTCAAATAAACTGTATATTCTATTTCTACTCGGAAATCTTACATAATTAATCATATTATGCCTTTTATGCTCATTTAACACAATTGCTTATTTTAAATTATAGAACATTATTGATCATTGTTAAATATTATCCAAATAATAGAGATTTAAATTTTTTTTTTTAAAGATTTTATTTTTATTTATTTATTTGACAGAGAGATAGACAGAAGAGCACAAGCAGAGGGAGTGGCAGAGGGAGAGGGAGAAGCAGGCTCTGCACTGAGCAGGGAACCCGATGCGGGACTCGATCCCAGGACCCTGAGATCATGACTTGAGCCGAAGGCAGACGCTTAACCATCTGAGCCACCCAGGCGCCCGAGATTTAAAAATTTAAAAATTATTCATTCCCAGCTCCTTTATTCCCTATTTCATACTTCAACTCTCCATGTGTAACCATGATCCAGTTGGTTGTGCATTTTCCCAGACCTTTTTGAATGCACACTTAAGCATATATCTGTATCTATTTATTCATATATATATATTCAAATATAGTCATATGAATATATCTATGCACAGCTACCTTTCTACATGTTTACATATATATCCATTTTAACACAAAACTGGTCATTCTGTGTATGCTGTTCAGAATTAGCATATATCACTTAAGTACCTTTCAAACATGATATTTTTCTCTTTTTAAAATATAGTTTTAATTATGAAAGTTATATACATACAAAGTAAAACTTTTGACAATATAGAGTGAAAATATGACTTGACTACCTATAGACCTCTGTGCCATATACCAGAAATTCCGGTTTCATAATTTTTAAATATTTCTACCTAATTCTTGTTAGTAGTTGCCTGTTATTTCATTGGTGGTTGTAGAGACTTCGGTTATGTTGCTTTTTCTGTTTCCTTATTTTTTTCCTATTTCCTATCTGTGAGTTTTTCATTAATTTTTTTAAAAGTATTCTACCCACATCCTGAAGTACTACATTCATAGTTAAAATCAGGCTGTAAAAGGCACACTTCCAGAATTGAAGTGGCCTGACTAGTAGACGGAATGTAGATATAGCTGTTGAATGATCAAAACTTCTTACCGCATGATTATAGTTCCATATAAGCCTAATTCCCTACACTGCTCATGTAAAAGTGTGAGTCTACTTTATTCAATAATGTAGTGTTTGCTTACCCTTTTGGGTTCCAGCAGCTCCAAGCGTTGACTATGATTGAGGGTGCTAGTATTTTGGTGTAATATGGGTAAAATCAAGAATAGAATTATCCAGTGTTGGAATTCCAGGAAGGTTCCATAGATAAAAATTGGACATTACCTGTGGAAAAATATATATTTTTTTTGTCAATTCTTAAATTTCTGGTCCACGTTTTCAACTTTATCTGAAAATGACTCTGCCATTTGAATTTGAGAAAGGGTATGTAACCTGCACAATTTACCATTACTTATTATTCCTTACTGCAGGGGAATGCCAGTTACCTAGGCAGAATCTGAATGTGAGCCCTTTTTAAAGATATGCTTCGGTTTTAAATAGTTAGTTCTTTAAATTCTCCACAAATATGACCTGACCCTACTTAAGACCCTCATTTTAAGCCACCACACTCTACCTATACCAGGGATCTAACATTGACTCCAAGGAGCAAAATAGTTTTCTAATTGCAGACCTTCAAATAGGCTGCTCTCTGTTCAGAGGGCTTCCCATGGGGCCAGTTCCTTTCCCTTGGCTAAATGTGTTGTATCTCTAGCCTCCAGTTATGAGGTCAAATCTGAGTCTATCCTGCTAACACTCATGTCCTCCCCCCATGTCTGGCTGGTAAAAAAATTGCACACTATTTATGTGAACTATAAGCCCTATGACATGAGGGCTGTCATTAAATAGCCACTGCCTGACACAGTGCTCTATAAATATTTGTTGGTCGAAAGAAGGGAATGAATGTTGGAAGGGGGAGATAAGAAAGGAAGAAAGGCGACCAGATATTAGAGCATGTAATTACGACAGTGAAAGACTGAATATGCAAATAAGCAATAGCCAGGCAATCTGTGACAATAGAATTCTGACCCAGAAGCCCAGGAAGCCAAATCACAACCTCTGTCACGATGTACTCAGAGCGATCAGGACTTGGTCAACAGCTGTCAAATTTCATATTTTTGCCCCCATTTTCAACTCAGAAAAACAAAAACCAAAAAACCCCAGAAAGTTAAGTGTGGGCTTTCTCCCATGTCAGTGACATCCGATCAGAACATACTCAGAGCCTTCCAGTTTTTTCCCTATAGAGCTTTCCCACTCCTTGCCTGCCTTTGCATCTTTGCCAAACTTGGTGATGGTAGCAGACTCCCCTGCTATAGTAATCACTGAAGAAATAGCTTCTATTTGTTCTCACGTGGTTGGCCTTTTAAAATTTCCATAATAGATATGAGTGTAACATGTAATTCTTTAAGAATATAAATATGGGAACATGACCTACTTTGATATACCACATAAGAGTCATCTATGTTGTGACCAGGAGGATAAGTTAGCAGAAATTTGTTCTTAAATTCCACACTGAAGAATCCATGGTGATTGGTTGGTAGTATGCAGATATTTGAGAATTATTATTTTTAATGTTTTAAAATAATTTTATTAAACATTAAAAATGATTTCTTTCATTAGTAGCTTTCGAGATTATTGGTTTAGTTGTGATGGTCATGATCTAGATAATAAGTAGCTCCTGTTGTTTTAAAAGCTCAGCTCAAAGTATTTTGTGTACTCAAAAATATTATTCACTCACATGTGTCATAAGCTGTTTAACTTTATAAATGTTGAACTTCTATAAATGTGTTCATGTAATAAAGCAAATAAAGTTAATGCATCCTCAAGATAACTGGTTGCTAATAATTTTTATAAATTCATTCAACAAACTTACATTCATAGATGCTTTTTAAGACATTTAGATGCTTTTTAAGAAATTTACTCTCTAATAAGGAAGATAAGATCTGCATGAAAAATGCATGTATGATAAATTATATTAATGGAGATATAAACAATCTATACAACTTGAGGTAATATAATATTTTCTCTTAGGATAATTAAATAAATCATGGATGAAGTTTTAACCTGTTGTCTTAAAAGTAAGTTTTTTTTTTTTTTAAGATTTTATTTATTTGACAGAGACCCAGAGAGAGAGGGAACACAAGCAGGGGGAGTGGGAGAGGGAGAAGAAGGCTTCCCGCTGAGCAGGGAGCCCAATGTGGGGCTCAATCCCAGAACCCTGGGATCATGACCTGAGCCGAGGCAGACACTTAACAGCTGAGCCACCCAGGTGCCCCAAAAGTAAGTATTTTTAAGTTGGTTAGTAGAGTCTGAGTGGAAGGAAGTAATAGAAAAGCATAAAACCAAGAACAAAATCACAAAGATAGGAAATAGGTAGTCTGGAGAACTCTGAGTGAATATGTGCAGAGTAGTTAAAAGGCAGTTTCATTAGAATATAGGTCTCATAAAGGGAAAAGTGCAGATAAAAGCCTGGAAACATAGGTTAGATTCAGATTGTAAAAGTAAGCATTTATTATAAATTATTGTAATAGATTGAACAGCCAGATATTGTAGAATGGGTTATTCATCTCTATTCTACCTGCCTGCTTCTCCCTCTCTCACTGCCCCCTGCTTGGATTCCCTCTCTCGCTGTGTCTCTCTCTGTCAAATAAATAAAAACTTAAATAAATAAATAAATAAATAAATAAATAAAAATACATAGGACATACTGTTACTGTATGAACCAAATCACTGTATTTCAAGGGCAATCTGGCCTCCTTGGTAATACGCCAGCCCACTTAGGCACTACAGTGGCCTCTCTTCCTGTTCACCAAATCTGCT
The DNA here is from genome assembly GCF_004348235.1 of Phoca vitulina. Taxonomy (NCBI): domain Eukaryota; kingdom Metazoa; phylum Chordata; class Mammalia; order Carnivora; family Phocidae; genus Phoca; species Phoca vitulina. The sequence goes on from NW_022589717.1 coordinate 9,318,108, forward strand.
GTGTCTACTGAAGTTGCTAGGGCTTGTACCTGAGTTAGGGCATCAGCTTCCTCATTGCCAGAGGATATCGGTACCTTATAAGCTGGGATGTGGAAGACAGTGAGGACTGCTGCAGGTAAACCCAAGTCTCTTCACATTCCTGACCCCACAAGGGGCTTATTCATGATAATCTATCCCTTGGCTTCCCATTGTCAAGCCATGGGGTTGATCCCTTCAGGACAGCCTAACTATCAGTGCAAAGGTTAATGGCCAGGGCCTTACGAGTGATCGGCCGCCAAACAGCTCTGAGTTTAGTCCCCTGGCTGCTGTGGTTTGTTCCTGTTTCCATCTAGATTGTGCTAGCATTGGGCTGAATAGCAACTACAGTCCATGCGGCTGGATCACTCCAACGAGACCCATCAGTATCCCAGGCATCAGCAGGAATTCCCCCCATTCCCCTTCTACAGGCTGTGGGGGCCACCACAAGAATAGCAGAAGGGGCATTTGGAGAATCTACATATTCTACAAAGCCCAATAGTGCTTGCATTTCTAGAGACGTGGGCTGGCAGACACGGTGCTGCTACTGTGTTGCGAATAGGCAAGCCACCTTGTCAAAGTGGGAGTTTGAGCCATGGTGGAGTGGGTCTTTTCTTAACCAACCCCTTGATAAGGAAGAGAAGTTCTTAATATCATATATTGTTTCTTTGTGACAGGTTCTTCCTGGAGGAGCGTGGTGTACATTGCTAGGAACCATTGCTCTATGTGGGTATATGGGGTTTCTGCTTCCTTCCAAAGCTGAGACCAAAATCCTAGGGGTACTCTCTCCCTCTGTTGTCTGCCACGGTGCCCGACCTATACCTTCTGGAGTCACAGGTATTTCTAACTCAAATGGTAGCCCTGCTTGGGAGATGCCCAGAACTTTAATCTACTTCACTGGTATTTTTGCCTTTCAAAGGGATTCCATCTCTTAGTGTACCAATCAGGCTTTGTCACAAGCACTGGGACCTTATTCTACAGCAGCTTGCACCCTCCTAGCTTTGCAAAATGGCATGATAAGGTCTCTAACTTATTATCTTTTTCTCCCACCTTCTGGCCTCGAAGCTAGCAGAATAAAACTGCATGTCCTTCTCTAATCTCAGCTTTTCTTCTAACTTTCTGACTGGAGTTTCAGTCTCTAGTTGGACATCAGTGGCCAGCTGAACTGGCCATAGCCCACTGCGGTAACCATTTGTTTCCTTTTGCCATGGTGCACAAATGCAGTTCCTCAAACAAGTGCATTAGACCAGCTGGTAGTTTTGGGATGTCCCTGTACTTAGGTAGTGGTCCATAAGCATCTAACATATGGGTCATCTCTTCTTACATAGAGGTTGATGGCAAACCCAGGATTTCCCCATGGATGCCTCTTTTCCAAGACCCATTTATTCGTCTCCCAAGTAAAATTTGAAACCAGCCCCCATACATGGGGGACAAAGAGAGACCAAAGAAAGAGGCAGACCACTCCAGATTGGTAGGTGGCAATTTTAACAAGCAAGGGAACTTAGAGATAAGATTTGTCTTGGCCACAAGACAAGTAGATCTCCACAACTACCCACCAGAATCTCAAAAGTTTATATAGAGACCTTACTGGGGTTCAGTCATGTATACAGTCCAGATTGTCTCAATAACACATCCTTCAAGTAGCTCCTAGTCCAGGAACAGTGAGTGGAACATACATTCCAAGGACAGGGAGTCTGCAATTGCCTAGGTCTAGCTTGTGGGTCAACTGGCGGTCATGTCCTCTTGATGACCTCTTCCAACAAGGGTAGAAATGGAATAGAATCAGATACCTTCTCTTTCTGCTGGTAAACTCATCTGTGGAGACATCTGATTTTTTTTGCCTCAGTGATACAAGAGATCCTAATGTATTCTGGTATTGTGGCTGTGAGAGGCATAGAACAGATTATCTACCTAGCTACCATTGATCCAGGCTGAAATAGTATGACCTGAACTAGCAGCTGAGGCGGTGGTTTTGATTTTTCCCAATTTTTAGATAATGACAGAGACACCAGATTCCTAGTGGACAAGTTTTACCGTGTTGTTTTAAGACTATTTTCTGGGATCCTGATCCACCATTCCAGCATTAAATACATTTCTGTTCAAATTAGCTAGAACAGTTTCTGTTATAGGCAACAGCATGCTGTGTGACATATATAAAAAAAAAAAAAAAAAAAAATGGATGTTTTAACTTTTCTGCTAATTCTAGATCAGTGGCTCTTAGTTGTGGGTGGTTTTCCCTCCCCAGAGGACATTTGGCAATGGCTGGAGACGTATTTGAGTTGTTAAACTGGGAAGCCTGCTAGTGGTGGTACAGGTCAGGATGCTGCTAAATATTGTATAATGCAGAAGAAAGACTCCCTTCCTCCCACCTGCATGTAAATTATCTGTCCCAAAATGTCAATAGTACCAACAGTGATAAATGACCTAGATAATGTTCTAGGATTTTGACAATAAGAGTGGAAAGAAGAGTAGCATACAAGAAATATATTAAAACTAAATTGATGATGCAATTAACATGAAATATGGATGCCAAGCAAGACAGGTTTTGAAAAAGGATGGACTCAATGTTTTATGTTTAATTTATAAAACAAATGCATATACCAGAGCTTTGCACATATCACACATTCATCTAAGCATGTTATAATTATTAACTTATTTAATTTTCACAATAACTCTGTGGGATAAGTGAGGTCATTATCCACAAATAAACTAACTGCTATTTTAAACCACACCCAAATATCAGTGGTTTACACAATTAAGATTTGTTTTTCACTTATGTCCACATCCAATGTGAATTAACATAAGCTAGGTTCTCTTCATCATATGGCTTCTCCATCCTTTTTAGAGAAAAGATCATCCTCACAGTGACCTGTTTTGATTCCTTAGACTCAAGAGAATCATATGCATGTTAAATCGTTACTTTATTCCACTTAGTTTGTGTGGTTTACTATTCAGTAATAGACTACTAGAGCATTTATTCCAGGAATACAGAATTGGCTTAGCATTCAAAATCAATCACTATAACTGACCATATTAACAGATTGGGAAAAAAATATATTCATCTTAATTCACGAGAATACATTTAGCAAAAAAAAAAAAAAAGTAAATTTTTAAGTTGCCTATAAATAGTAGAAAATTTCATAAACACTTTGTGAAAAATCCATAGTTATCATCATACTCAAAGGTGAAATGCTGAATACTTATCTACATAAAATCAAGAACAAGGATGTGTGCTTCTACCATTTCTCTCCAATTCTTTACTGGAGGTGCTAGCTGGCAATAAGGCAAGAAAAGTAACAAAGATTGACAAGAGAGAAATAAAACCTATTTTACTTGCAGATGTTGTGGTTGTACACATATAACCATATGTAAAATACAGAAGACCCAGAAGATCTTTAAGTTAGTATAGGAAGGACATAAGACATAAAGCCAGATTTAAAAAAAAATACTGAATTTCTCTGTACTTGTATTTCTACATATTTTTGTATTTAAAAAGCAATTTAGGGCAGCTGGGTGGCTCAGTCATTAAGTGTCTGCCTTTGGCTCAGGTCATGATCCCAGGGTCCTGGGATCGAGCCCCGCATCGGGCTCCCTGCTCCACGGGAAGCCTGCTTCTCCCTCTCCCACTCCCCCTGCTTGTGTTCCCTCTCTTGCTGTGTCTCTCTCTGTCAAATAAATAAAATCTTTAAAAATAAAATAAAATAAAAAAACAATTTAAAATATTGAATATCTTTCCATTTCTTTGTGCCATGTTGAATTTCTTTCTTCGGTGTTTTATAATTTTCAGAGTACAAGTCTTTCACCTCTTTGGTTAACTTTATTCCTAGTTACTTTATTATTTTGGGTGCAATTATAAGTGGGATTAATTTACCTTCTGCTGCTTCATTATTAGTGTATAGGAATGCAACAGATTTCTATACATTGATTTTATATCTTGTGATTTTGCTGAATTCATTTATCAGTTCTAATAATATTTTGGTGGAGACTTTAGGGTTTTTTATATATAATATCATGTAATTGCTGTGGCTAGGACTTCTAGTACTATGTTGAATAAAAGTGTTGAGAGTGGACATCCTTGTCTTGTTCCTGACCTTAAAAGAAAAGCTCTCAGTTTTTTACCATTGAGTATAATGTTGGCTGTGGGTTTTTCATATAAGGCCTTTTTTAAACCTTCTAGACCTACTTTGCAGGGGTTTTTTATTATGAATGGATGTTATACCTTGTCAAATGCTTTTTCTGCATCTATTGAAATAATCATGTGGTTTTTATTCTTTCTTTTATTGCTGTGACATACCATGTTGATTGTTCTGCAAATACCAAACCACCCTTACATCCTGGTAGTAAATCCCACTTGATCGTGGTATATGATTTTTTTTCATGTATTGTTGGATTCGGTTTGCTAATATTTTGTTGAGGATTTTTGCATCTATATTGCAAAAGAGATATTGACCTGTAGTTCTTTTTTGTTGTGTCTTTCTCTGATTTTGGTATCAGGGTGATACTGGCCTCATAGAATGAATTTAGAAGTTTTCCTTCCTCTTCTACTTTTTGGAATAGTTTGAGAAGAATGGGTATTAACTCTTCTTCAAATGTTTGGTAGAATCCGCCTGTGAAGCCATCTGGCCCTGGACTTTTGTTTTTGGGAGTTCTTTGATTACTGATTCAATTTCATTACTGGTAATTGGTCTGTTCAAATGTTCTATTTCTTTCTGCTTTAGTTTTGGGAGGTTATATGTTTCTAGGAATTTATCCATTTCTTCTAAATTGCCCAATTTGGGGGTGCCTGACTGGCTCAGTAGGTAGTTTGAGCCCCACATTGGGCATGGAGCCTACTTAAGAAAATGAAGAAATAAAAACAAATAAGTTGTCCAATTTGTTGGCATATAAGTTTTTGTAATGTTCTGTTACAATTGTTTGTATTTCTGTGGTGTTGATTATTATTTCTTCTCTTTCATTAATGATTTTGTTTATTTGGGTCTTCTTTCTCTCTCCGTCTCTCTCTTTCCTTTTTTTTTTTTTTTTTTTTAATGAGTCTGACTAGAGGTTTATCAGTTTTGTTAATCTTTCTGAAGAACCAGCTCCTGGTTTCATTGATCTGTTCTATTGTTTTTTTTTAGTCTCTATTTCATTTATTTCTACTATAATCTGTATTATTTCCTTCCTTTTACTGGTTTTGGGTTTTGTTTTTCTTCTAACTCCTTTAGGAGTAAGGTTAGGTAATTTAGTTGAGATTTTTCTTGCTTCTTGAGGTAGGCCTGCATTGCCATAAACTTTTCTCTTAAAACCACTTTTGCTGCATCCCAAAGATTTTGGACCATTGTGTTTTCATTTTTGTTTTTTTCCATGTAATTTTTTATTTCTTCTTTGATTTCTTGGTTGACCCATTCATTGTTCAGTAGCATGTTATTTAACCTCCATGTATTTGTGCTCTTTCCAGATTTTTTCTTGTGATTGATTTTTGTTTCATAGCATTATGGTCAGAAAAGATGCAGACTTCAGTGTTTTGGAATTCATTGAGACGTATTTTGTGGCCTAGTATGTGATCTGTAATATGTAGAGATCATACTAATGTGATGTGTAATATGTAAGATATTTATACTGTTTCTAATAACATAAAACCATGTGAGACTTTTACACTGAAAGTACACTTTGGGGAAAAAAATTAAAGGAGACATAAGAAATGAAAAAGCTATACCGTGTTCATATCAGAAGATTCAAGTGTGTTACATTAATTTTGCCCAAATTAATTTATGTAATCAAATAATTTCTATAAAAATATCTTCAGTATATTAAAAAGCTGATTCTAAAATTAATATGGAAATGCAAAAAAAACCCTACTAAAATAGTTTAAATAATTTGAAAAAAGAATAAGTATGAGGATTTATATTATCAGAGTTCAAGATTTAATATGAAGTTACCATAATTAGCGCAATGTAGTATTGATGTAAAGATAGAAATAAATTTCATTGAAACAGAATAGATAGTCCACAAATAGATCCACATATATATGGTCTCTGAAAAATGTATCAATTTAATTCAGTGGGGAAATAAAGATTTTTAAACCCAGAGTTCCCAGTCTTTAATTCTAAGAAATCATACCTAGAAAACACAATCCCTGGCTATATTTTTATTTAATTACTGCTTTCATCTTGTTATTCAATAAAGAAGCTTTCTGGTTTCCCACTCTCACCTTCACATGTCAAAGTACAGATCTAAGTAGAAAATAATATAATCTAAATTTAATTCTTTGGCTCTCCATTTAATTATTTAAATTCTTGAATTCTAAAGTTCTAAGTCTTTGATTTATACAATGTCTTTTCTCAAATATCTTTGAAATGTCTTTTTTTTTTTAGGGGGATTTTATTATTTATTTGACAGAGAGAGATAGCAAGAGCAGGAACACAAGCAGGGGGAGTGGGAGAGGGAGAAGCAGGCTCCCCACTGAGCAGGGAGCCAAATGCAGGGCTTGATTCCAGGACCCTGGGATCATGACCAGAGCTGAAGGCAGACGCTTAATGACTGAGCCACACAGTCGCCCCCATATTTTGTTTTTGGCAGATGGACTAGGTTAAGGTCACCTGAATTATTTAAGGATTCTTTTAGAGAAGCTATTTTTGGAGTCATTTTGTCTTTAGGTAGCTTCTGCAACCCAATCCAAGTATGTATTCCGATAGTCTCCCAAAGGTTTGTGATTATCTCTTTTCAAGGATTCCCCTTAAGGTGGATTATCTTGCCTTAAGTTTAAGGTTCCCCAACGTGGCCACTACAATTTTAAATTATCCAAATTTCACCCATTTTCCAAAAAGGCAGAAGATCCTGGTCCACAGTGAGCACATATACAGGAAGCAGTTTTTGAGGAAAGTGAAGAAAAAACTGTGGATCGAGTGGAACCCATCTTTGCCTTTACGTTCCCTAAGACATCTTGACTATGAGGGACCCTGTTTCTTTTTTTTTTCTCAAATTCAAAAGCATTTTATTTTTTTAATTAATTTATCCTTTTTTAACTCAAGCATAATTAACATACAGTGTTATATTAGTTTTAGGTGTGCAATATAATGATTCAACAATTCTATACATTACTCAGTGCTCATCATAAATATACTTTTAATCTTCTTCACCTATTTCTTTTTTAGAGAACACCAAAAATGTCCTCTCATCTTTGTCTAGCTATATATAATTTATCAGTCAGACAAGCAACATCTACTAAATGATGCAAATATTGTATCAAATGGAATTTTTTAGAGAAATTTATTCTCCATAGGTTTTTAATGATTAGTCTAGATAAGTTATATAAATTTTGAAACCCTCCTTATCTTTGAAATATTATTTTCTTTTTTATTTTTGATCTACTGATATATTACTTTTTTTTTTAAGATTGTATTTATTTCTTTATTTGAGAGAGAGAGAGAAAGAGCAGAAGCAGGGGGAGCGGCAGAAAGAGAGAGAGAAGCAGGCTCCCTGCTGAACAGGGAGCCAGATGCAGGGCTCGATCCCAGGACCCTGGGATCATGACCTGAGCTAAGGCAGACTGTCCACAGACCGAACCACCCAGGTGCCCCAATATATTAGTATCTTAAGTGTGCTTGGTCTACCTATTTTGTGATTTAGCTTTATTAAACCTAAAGGCAAACTAAACTCAATAGGTAACACCAATTCTCTCTGTGAAGCAAGTCCCCTAAAAATATCATTACCATTTGATATTTTAACTTAGCAATGGATTCTACTCAGAACAAAAATGATAGAATTATAATCATTTGTTTTGGGATAAATAGGGTAATTTTTCAAGTGATGAAAAGTTAGAAAACTGTGTTTTTGAGAGATATATATACTATGTAATTTTAGGAATAATAAGAATAATAAGTGAGCTTTCTGATTGGCCAAGATTATTGTTTTGTTATATAATTAAGACACTGCTAACGTAATTGAACATTTTCAAAAACCAGTAGTCTCTGCTTGCAAGATCACTGCCAATGTGATACAAAAGCACTTATTGAAGTAAGTATCATGCTAAAACCAAGATGATTTTCAAAACATGGGATAATGTTCTCATATACAGACTTCATTTTTATAATAAAAGGATGTTATATCACAAGATAATATGATCCTGTGTGAAGCAGGTGGTTAAGAAGCAAATAAATTACTAGCAGATTTCTAATTATAATACACTTTTAGTCTTTTATGATAAACAACAGATGTGTGTTTACGAAAATACATTATAGTAGAATCAGGTCAATAGAGTCTAAATGAAAAAGGCTTAATTCATCTGTACTCCCATTTGAATTCAAGGGGATGGCCTATTTAAAAGAGCCACCATTTAATGTAACAAAAGTTCAAAAGAGATTTATTTAAATGGACCAATGAATACCTTTTTCATTAATTGTCCAAATAGAAAGGAAAATAATTTCATAGTGCAAATAGACATGAGAGAAAATAACAAATCAAAACAAAACATATTAGAACAGATGCAAAAAGAGAATATTCCAAAGTAACTGAGATCCAAATCAAATCATCCTATTTCCTAAATATTGATGGTATATTGAAATCTTTTACTATTTAACTTTCTAACATTTAGTGATATTAAAATTTATTTTGTGTCATTAATTCAATTTCAATATCTTTGGTTAAGAATGAAAATAACATTATTTTTAAGTACAAATAAAGTGACCAAAATAATTTAAACATTGGAATATTTTCTATATATAAGTTGGCAAAATTGAAAGGATGAATTTGGAGTTCAAAGATGGATTACAGATCCATTTCTGCCATTTATGAGCTATGAAGCACAGTAATATTTTAAATAGCTGTGTTTTCAAAAACTAAGTACATATAATTTCAAACCTTATAATGTGCCATAAAAAGGAAGCAATGTTGAAAATCATCTCAGACTTTAATTCATTCTTCTCTTATTTACATATTATTAATATGTATTTTAAAGAACTGCATTGATGCTATCAAATACATAAGATTATTTAATGCATTGAATTATTGAGTTACTAAAGGTTAACTTAGGTTATATTTTTATACACACTTTTAATTTTTCTATCTCCATTTTTCCACATAGTATTTTCTATTCATTATCTAGTCTTTTCCTTTTATTTGAATGAACCTATAATACTGTTACAATTTAGTATTGGTACAGTTCAATGTAACTATTTGATATAGTCTTCCCTTTGAAAATATATAATGTAAATAGAGATATTTGGCATTTGCACATGTAAAACAGCAAGTATAATAGTGGAAAATGGCTGTTGAAACCACACTTAGGTGCTTCAGAAGTTTAAAAACCATTAAAAACACATTTGAAGGGAATTCTTATGCAAAGTTTCATGAAAGACATTGAATTTAATCTACATCCTTTTTCTCTAGTTGTCTATCGATATATAACATGCTACCTCAAGGTTGGTGGATTAAAAACAACCGTTTTATGATATGCACAGATTCTCTGAAGCAAGTGTTCTGACATGTACCATGGAGATACGTTGTCTGCCCCTCATGACATGATTTATGAGGCGACAGCTTGCAACAGTCAAATGGCCAAGGGGTAGATCATCCGTTTTGGCTGAATATACTAATATACCTCAAAATCAGGACTCAGTTGGAACTGCCATCCAGATAATCTACATAAGGCTTTTCCATTTGGCTTGAGCTTCTTCCAGTGTAGTGACTGGTTCTGAGAAGGAGATCCTGAGTGGGAGTGTCAGCAGAGCAAGTTTTCCAGGAGACCAAGGGAGAAGGTACATGGCTTTTTAGAAGCCCCATAGCATCCCCTTTGCTGTTTTCTGTTGGCCAAAGCAGACCCAGGTTTAAGTTAAGGGTACGTTAAGTCAGAAACTGGGGGGGGGGGGTCTGAGACATTACCTACCTGTTACATAAATGAGTCAAAGATGATCCCTGTATATTAGCCTTAATATCTATTTCACAGAAGGCTGGACCCATTAGTTCAAAAGCCTTCCAGTGCCAAACTCAAAATGTTATACACCTAGTTGTTTTAAATATAGCCCAAGTAAGCAGATATTTTAGCCATGTTGAAACTGCCTACTTTGTATATCCCATGACACTGTGCCTAAGATCTGCTAGCCTTACAAATGACAAACTCTGGGACTATAAATGACCTCAAGCTACTGTTGCCCTTTAGAATTCTCTGACCTAGAGACTCCCCATCATGCTGCTAAGAGGTATCATGTAGACAGGGTAGTTCCCTCTGATTTCCTTTGCTCCTGGGAGTTCCTTGCCTTCTTCCCTTTCTGGGTAGTGACCCCCATGCTATTGCCTCTGGAGGCCTGATGCTGAGAGCACCCCCCTACCCCATGCAAACCCTTCAAAGCATCATTTAAGCAAAGCTTGTTGGTGCTACTGCCACCTCGTGGCCATATATTTCTCATCACTCAGCTCCCACATCCCTCAAATTCACTGTTTATTCGCAAAAAGTCTGCCACAGGGCGTGTGTGTGTGTGTGTGTGTGTGTGTGTGTGTGTGTGTGTGTGTGTGTTGACAAGAGACCCAAGGCTTTTTGGATCAAAGGCAGCCTCATAGCAAAATGCAGCAGCCAGTGGCCCAATATCCACAAAGTAATATGATGAGAGCCAAATGTTATTTGCATACGAAGTAGATTTGTGTTACAAGGAAGAAACCCCAGAATTTTGCTTCAGTGACTGTATAAGAGTTGCTCCTACCCATCTGCCGTCCAGAAAGAAAGAAATTATTTACTAAGTGAATCTCTTTGCAAGGAGAATGGGAAGGGGAGTTCATTACCCTGGAATATAATCAAATGTCTCTAGGGAGGAGAAAAAAAGGGCATAATGCCTCCAAATCTCTCAGGAAGTTTCTCTTTTTAGATTGTCTACAACTTCTAAGGCTTTTATGCAAACATCTTTGCAGTGTCCTTTGCTCACAAGACCTGGACCATGAAAAAACATGAAAATATTTCGGGAGAATTGTCCTCCAAGATAGTAGGAGTCCACCTCTTAAGAAGGAGACACAACAGAAGGATAGCTGTCTAAGGTCTTGGCTAGGAAGACAGAATGAGCTTGGGATGAATCCTCTGTCTTGGACTGAAATCACTTGAAGCCTTCACTTACATGTCTGGAGCGTGGAATGTTATGGCTTGAAAGTTATGCTCTCCTTGGATTGTCGACTGGAGCTCCTACACATGGCTTCTCCATCTGTATTGGACATACAGGCTCATAGGTCTAAGAGGGAGCATCTCAGTAGAGAGCTTTTAAAAGGATTTAATAATAAAGAATTTCTATTTTGGAATATTTGGGTCAGAGAAGGAAGGTTAATTTAGAGAGAGAAATTCACATAAGCATAAAGTTGCAAACAGAAATAAGAATAGCCATAACTAAATTGTTTAAATAACAATGTCAGTAAGATCCAGTGTCACCAGCATGCAATTAAATTTAAGATATTCCTTATTGTAATTTTTAGAGTCAGCTTTCCAGCTCTTTTTCTTCTTCTTTCCCCTATTCCTATGGTAAAGAAACCAAAGCCTATGAATGCCCAGTGAAGCTGTTAAAAAAATGTCCTCTTTTACTTCTTGACCATAAAATAGAAAGTATAATATATGCATGTAAATAAATAGACTCACATCTGATTTCCTTATTCATGAAGTTGATGCAGTCCCATGGCAGGATATATTTTGCTTTATTATAAAAGACATTTTTTTCCTGTGATCGCAGAATGATCCATTAGGGCTTGTGCACTCTTGCATTACTTGGAGTCCATTGATGTTGTAGTATGACTTGGTATCATTCAGCCTAAGTGCAGACTCATGGAAAGAATGTATCTGATGGTTCAGTGAAAAAGAAAGATGAAAAGAGAATGCTCTCTGTAATCCTAGGGAAAATGTAACAATAGGATTAACAAATATAAAATAGTAAGAGAAATTAAATTTGTCAGGATCTCAGCAAAACCTGGTTTTTAAGGGATGTACCAGGAAAGAAAATGCATCTGCAAATGACTTGGAGATTTGATGACTTGATGACTTGACCTTACCCTCAGGACCCATTTTCTACTTGAAAGAGGAAACCACTTGAGAGAAGAACTGTTTTCTCTTCTACTCCCACTATTGTACCTATAGAAAGGTTAGATAAGTAAGTGTATACACAATGGAATAGAAGAGATGAAAGAAAGTGTACACTTTGAGATATGTTAATAGAACACTGATTTAGAAACCAGAGTTTGATTTGGTATATTGATAAATACAGTTTTTTAGATTTTAGAAACAAAATGACTTATCATGTCTCTCTTCTCTCTTTCCAGAAAAATAAGAGACATTTTTCATTTTTTTTCTTCATGGTGCTAAAATAAAACCACTTAAGAAAGCAAAATCTATGAAGAAAGAAGTATATGGAGAAAGATGAAACACAGTATATTAGTTTATGTTTTAAGGTTTCAAAGTTTTTCATTTTGCCCTGTGACTCATTTTACTTTAATAGAGATCAATGATATAAGCAGTGGCCATTTTGTCTGAAGCAGAGATTTCTAACTTCTCTAAGTAAGGCTGAGGAGGCTTTCTCAATTGGTAACAAATACATGCACATTAACAGAAAATAACAGTTTCTACCATAATTATATTGGTATTTATGTATAACAAATAAAGTTTTTGAGATTATTTATCTTTTAGTAACTGAAAGATTGGCTAATTATAATCTCAAAGCTCTTTCAACAGGTAAAAAATATAAAAATAATTTTTGCTTTGTCTTCATATATGAAAAATAATAAAACTAAAATTAGTTAAACTATATATATCCATATGTTTCACTTCCTATGAATATTTTAATAATCTACTTGTTAAGGAATATTTGAGTATTACAAATCTAGTAATTATGTGCATTTAATAGTTTTAAATAAATGTACATCTCTTCATCCCCACTGTTACTTGCCTAGTCCAGGCCATCATCATCTCTGACCTGGAATATTGCAATACTTTCTAGTAATGAACCTTTTGATCTATTTACCATACCACAGAGTACGTTTTCTAAAATCGAGGAGCAGTTACTTCAGTCTCTTGCCGCTTGCTTAAAACATTTACTGGCTTCCTATTGGCTCCTGGATTAAGTGTATAAAATCCTTTTAGCATGGATTGTAAGGTTCTGTTCTTCATTGTCCAATACCTGGTTGCTGCCTAAGGGTCTTTCTTTCCTCTGCTTTTCCCACTGGACAGTCCTGTTCACCAGCACACTTGCTACTGTTAGTATGTTCAATATGCCAGTGATACCTGCTACTTTGGAATCTTTATTTAGCTAAATTCTCATTTTTGAAACTTTAATTTAGATATCATTTTTCTGTGAAGCCTCCATGAACCGTCTCATCCATTCTAGATTGGGATCCTTCCTCTGGGTTGCCATGGCACATTAGTTTCTTATAGACTTGTCCATATTTTTTACTGAATTATGTCCCCTAGGAAGATTGGGATTGTGTCTGTCATGTACCCCACATGCATAACAGATGACTAGCATAACATAATGAGACTACCTCTCATGCTGTAGATGCTTAGTGAATATTTATGGGACTAGAGACAGTTACTGAAGTCATGTATACAAAAATACAAACATTAGTTTTTTTTTTCAACTTAGATTAAATTCTAGAATGCTTAATTTATCTGCATCTTAAAATGACTTTTTTTTCCTAAAAAATTTAGATCTTAAGTTTCTTGCACACAAAAGTCATTTAAAAAATTCTCTGGTGCTCTAAATAATGCTAATTCCAACCCTGAATAGGAATAGGTACCCAGCTTTTGACCATATTAAATACATATATTTAACATTTAATATTTAAATATATATGTATATATTTAATATGTAAATTTTATCTGTCCTCACCCATTGAAAGTAATTCATTCTGTTTTGCATAGTTTTTGCTGTTGATTTCACATCTTTATCTTTTTTGGTATACTTTTTTTGTACACCAAAATATTTTGAATTGTTTTGCTATTTTTTTAAAAACAATTTTATATAGAGCAAAAATGTTTCTTCGTCTATTGTCATTTTATTTAATTCCCTCAAATGAATTTATTCTTAGGCATATTGGATTAATGATTCTCTGTTTGTATATATGTTTGCTAAGATACAGAAATGGTTTTAAAAAAGATACAGAAATGGTTTATGGAGTTTATAGATTTTTCAAAATGATAACTGAGAATTAATAACAAAATTAACTCCAAACAATTCTATAGCAATAAAAAATGGGGGATGCTTATAAAATACATGAAATAATAAATAGCATAAATTTCAATTTTGGTAGAGTGGGATCCATGTTTTTGTATACTGTGATTGGTAAGATGAAGAGTATGAAAGTGAGAAAATAATTAGGTGACTAGCTATTATGCCCATTAAAAGTAAAGCCTGTCTAGGGGTGCCTGGATGACTTAGTCGGTTAAGTGTCTCACTCCTGATTTTGGCTCAGATCATGATCTCAGGGTTGTGAGATAGAGCCCTTATGTCCGGTCTTCCTGCTCAATGGAGAGTCTGCTTGAGATTCTCTCCCTCTGCCCCACCCCCACTCACACTCATGTGCTCTCTCTCTCTCAAATAAATAAATAAATCTTTAAAAAAACATAAAGCCTGTATAATTGACATAGAAATTTTTAAAGTGAAATCTAAAAAATTGATATCTTGGTCAGTATATATGTTTCTTGTGAGTTTAGCTCGTAAAAACCACTTCCAGTGAATTCAGAATGTATTCATAAAAACAAATTTACATTCTTGTAAATCTCAGCTAGCTGTAGTCTAGGAATTCCCAATTCTGCTTGCCTAATAAAGGCATTTGGTGAATAATCAACAAGTTCGCCTAAATCCTACTCAGACAAATCAATTCAGAATTTCTGGGCATAGATCTTAAGCATTGTTTTGTTTTGTTTTGTTTTTAAAGCACTCTAGTTAATTTTACTATGTAGTCATAGTTTACTATGTAGTATGTAATAGTAAACTACATAGTTTACTATGTAGTCATAGTTATTGCCCTAGTTAACTCTGATTCTGCTAAGACACTGTTGCCCAGTGAATTTCACTAAAGCATCTGGCCAGACTCTCTACGAAACATCTCTCTTGTCATAGTCTCAATTTATAAAATCATTCTTGTATAAAAAGGATTTTCTATGATAAGTCTGCATAATTAACAACCCCAAATGTTCAACTTTTAGCGCATAGCTTTTTGCTTTCTTGCTTACTAGTCTGTATCTCATCTGTGGCTTTAAGATGCCCTGTGGGGTCAGCTTGGATTTTTATTCAGACTGCCAACCACAGGTTATGCCTGGGACTTCTCCACATATCTCTTATTCTGTGACCCATGCTGCAGGGTCAATGGTTTTTTATGGCATAGATTTCTTATGATAGATGGAAGAAGAGAAAAAGAGCTGGTAGAACTTGCCATGTGTTTTAAGACTTATGCTCATAAATGGTGCTCTGTCACTTCGGTCTGCATTCCACTGGACAAATAAGTCTCATGAACAAACCCAATGGTCTGTGAGGCAAGGACATATACTCCATCTGCCGGGAAGACATGGCCAGGGCAGGGAGTAGAGGAGGGGTTTGGAATGAATACTACTATTTACCATAGTGCTCATGGATATGCCAATAACACAGTGTACTTACAGTGTCTAGAAAAAGCAATACAGAAATAATTTTATTTTGCAAGTAGCTATCTACATGTCTATCGAGGCTACTGATGGCTTCTTTGTATTTTATTTATATTTGACTAAAGTTAACTTACTATTTCATGTTCATTTAATGGGAGAATATTTTGATTCATTTTTTTAATTGAATATGTGATTTTGAATAAGCTTTTATTTTTCATGCTTTATGTTGGCACTTAAATTGCAATGTAAAAGTATTTGTTTTATATACTTTTTGGTGTGGTATTGAAGATTTTGAAAATGCAAATATCCCTGAGACATAAATGCAATAATAATTCATGGAATATGTATTTATAAGCATATATTTTATAGTTTCTGTAGAAAAGCTGATTATATTTTAGTTTTCTATATATTATTCTACATAATTGTCAAAATTTTGAACAATCCCATGATATCCTGATGTAGAAAAGTATATATAAAAAATATTGCTGCCATATTTTTACTAGAGTGAGAAATGGCAGGTATATTTCTGTATTAAATATTGAAAACAGGGAAATTATAATTAAAGTCTTTGGGAACAGATTTTTAAAATTATATGTCAGAACTTAATCAGCTTATTTGTTCTATTGCCTACATGTATCCATTCCCTCTTTCAGTGTACTGTGAAGTTACTGTGCTAAATCCTCTATTGATATTATTTTAAAGGATCACCATCAAAGCAATTTATTAAACCAATTTTGCAGAAAAGAAAGAGACTAAGAGCTTAATTATGAAATAAAATAGAGAATTATAAAATTCTAAAAAGATCATTCAATGGGATGTTCTCTTTGAATTTAAAAAGCATATCACTCAAAGAAGAGTTCCATCAATTTCAACTTGATTCAGTTTATCTATTTAGACCTACTGAAGATAACATGAAACTAATTATATTCTAATTCCCAATTCCCCTGAGAAGTTTATAATTCATATATAAACAAAAGATAAAATAATTTCAAGTGGCCAGCAAAGCACTTATTACCAATTATTTCTAATGATCTACAACTAACTTTCAAGAAATCACATCACATACATGAACAGAAAGGACTAGCTTAGGTGAACGGATTACCAGAGCACTGAAGGAAACTAAAGTTTTGTGTTGTGTTTTAGTGACCAAATTTTTCAATCTTGATACTGATTTGGCAGTTACTACTAAATTGAAATAGGAATAAATTAAGTAAACATTTATTCAATAAAGAATGTTAGCAGGTACAAAGAGTTCATTTTTATAAAATGACAGATTTGGAATAACCCAAAAACCCATGACTAAACTATTGTTTGAGTTAAAACTTATGTTGAAAAGTAAAGTAGGCTCATAGCCAAAAAAGATAACAGGACATAATAGGCTCATGTACATAGATGAGATGATGCTTTATTATGTGCAATTAGATAGCACATTACAGTGAATAAAGTATATTCATATGCATTATTTTGAGGGTCATTTGCTAAGACCTCAAAATATCAAGGGGTGACATAGATTTGGTAGGGTTATCCAATTTGGAAAAATTTGATAAATCACCCACTTGGGTTAGGAAAGTTAAATAAATTATTCAAATTAGACTATAATTAAGTGTGAGAGCCATGAATCTAAGGCAGACTTTATGATGTAGGTCCAGCATTCTTTTTACTATTTTAAAGATGCTAGACATTTACTGGGTATCTACAGTACACTGGTTTTGGTTCAGTATTTTTTATCAATAGCAATCCTATGGGAAATTTATCTTTAACAAATCAGAAAATGGAATTTCAGAATTTAAATAACTTGTCAATATTTGGTGAAAGCCATTTTAATTTGAAGATATCTTGCTCTTTTCACTGAATCTTTGTGCCTAACAAGATCTGGATTTTAAAAATTATGGTAGGAACATAAAATATGGAAGCAGCAAGGCAAGGTATAATGCAAACTTTTATTTCTTTCCTTTCATCTTCTTTCTTTTCTCGTTTTTCTTCAATTTACTTTGATTTTTATTTTCTTTCTTTCCTTTCCTTTCTTTTATGTTCCATTTTTCTTTTATTGGTAAAACCATTTTAAAAATTAAATCTCCTGTAGAACAGAATTACTATGTTAAATAGGAACAGTCAGCCAGTATAGTTGACAAACCTCCCTTTGTTCCCTGAAGCCATCTCTGAAGTTTTCTTATAAACCACTGAAAATAAAAATGATAAAAATGTCTAAGAGACCTATTATATTATAATTACTCCTCTATATAGCATAGCTGAGAAATACAGAAAATAAGCAAAGGTCATAGACAGTAATTTGGCATACCATGAATAGTAGATTTAGGGGCAAAATGGGAACAATTTATTAAGAAAAAGCATTAAAATATAATTCCTAATAATTTCAAAAAGGACGTTAATGTTGTATGGTCTAATTACAACAATTTAACAGATCAGAATAAATGGTCAGAGAAGGTACTTGCCTTGGCTAAAATCATATATTAGAAGGGGCTCATAATAACCACCTTGGTCTCAGCCTCAAGCACAGATTTTAGATAGATGTAATTTTTAAAAAGTTTCCTTATGGCAAATTATGATATCAAAAGTATTACATATGGATGCCACTGCAAACTTAAAATATCTATATTTGGATATTTTATTATATTGAGACTAAATACCATTTCTAGGATCTTGAAATCAAGATCAACTCTGCCAGATCCTTTGTTCTAACCATCCAACTATCTCAGAGAAACTATGTAGGAATAATATTTTAAGAATATTTTAAAAACTGGCCCAGAAGTTGCACCCATTACTTTTATCCATGTTTCATGTGTTAGAACAAGTCACATGGATCCATCTGATTGCAAGGGGACTGGGGAGTTTATGCTTCCTGACTGCTCATAGGGAAACAAATTGATTAGTGAATATGTAGAAATAGTAAGCAAATAAAAATAAATGCCTGGCCTTGATTGAGTGCTTTGATTAGGCACTCAACAAATAATTTTTGAATAGTTAAACAGGTTAAAAATAATGGGATGAAAAAAATATGTACCATGCAAACAAAAGAAAGCCGGAATAGCTATATTAGTTTAAGACAAGACACATTTCAGAACAATGAAGGTTATCAGAGATAAAGAAGGGCAAAACCTAATAATAAAGTGGTCAATTTTCTAAGAAGATATAACAATCCTAAATAGGTATGCATCTAACAACACAGCACCAAATACATAAAGAAAAAAAACTAATAAAACTGATGGGAGAAATAGATAAACCCACTTTATAGTTGGAGATTTCAAAATGATTATGTCAGTAGTGTATATATCAAGTAAGTAGACAATTAGTAAGGCTATAGATGCCCTGAAGAGCACTATCAATCAATTTGTTTTAATTGACATTTTTAAAATACTCCTGGGGAAAAAAGAGAAGAATGCACATTTTTCTCAAGGTCACATGGAACATTCACCAAGATACATCACATTCAGAATGATGAAACACACACACACACAAATTTTAAAGTAATAGAAATAATGCAAAGTATTCTTTCAGACTGTAATAGAATTAAACATAGATTAATAATAAAGAGAAAAAAAATTATCAAATACCTGAAAATTAAACTTCAAATGTTTAACACATGAACCAAAGATGTCTCAAGATATATTAAAAAATAAATTTGAGCCAAATAAAAATGAAAATGGAACTTACCCCAATTTTTTAATGTAACTAAAGCAATGCTTAGAGAAAAACTTACTGCATTAAATGCATATATTATAAAGAAAGATCTAAAATCAATAACATAAGCTTCTACTTTAGGAAACTAGAAAAATAACAAATTAAACTTGAAGCAAACAGAAGAAATAAAATGAAGTAAGCAGAAGGAAAATAAATTAAAACTAGAGCAGCAAGCAATGAAATTGAAGGATGCCTGGGTGGCTCAGTCGGTTAAGCATCTGCCTTCAGCTCAGGTCATGATCCCGGGGACCTGGGATCGAGTCCCATATCGGGCTCCCTGCTCAGTGGGGAGCCTGCTTCTCCCCTGCCTGCTGCTCCCCCTGCTTGTGCTCTCTCTCTCTCTCTCCAACAAATAGATAAATAAAGAAAAACTTAAAAAAAAAAAAAAAAAAGAAACAAATGAAATTGAAAACAGGAAAGAAAAAAAAAAGATAAAATCAATGAAACCAAAAATTGATTCTTTGAAAGAAATGGATATTGACAAACCTCCAGATGGGCT
>NW_022589717.1:9337997-9345279 GCF_004348235.1 Phoca vitulina
AAGAAAAAGGGAGAGGAGACACAAATTACCAATTTTAGAAATGCTGCAAGGTTATTCACTACTGGCACCATGGATATTGAAAGGATAATAAAGGAATACTACGAACAGTTCCTACAAACTTCATGACTTAGATGAAATGTACCAATTCCTTGAAAGAGACAAACTACCAAAAATGACTCAAAGAGAAATAGATAACCTGAATAACTTTATATCTACTAAAATAATGGAATCAATAATTTCAAAATTACTAAAAAGCAAATATAGTAAGGTTGTGGGATTCAAGGTTTATTTATACAATTTAAGTGGATTCCTATATAGCAGCAGCAATTAATGATTTGAATTTGAAATTAAAAACTGCAAAAAAAAAAAAATTGCAGTAGCTCCAAAGTAAAAAATATATATATAAATCTAACAAGGTATGTCCAATATCTATTCATGGAAAGCAAGAAAACATTGATGAAAGATGCCAAAGTTCTGAGTAAATGGATAGATATATTCTGTGCTCATGGATTGGAAGACCAGATATTGTTAAGATTTCAGTTCTTCCCAAATAGATCTATAGATCAGCACATTTTCAAGTTTCCAGCAAGCTCTTTTATAGATATCACCAAACTATTCTAAAATTTATATGACAAGGCAAAGTACCTAGAACACCCAATATAATATTTGAAAAGCAGCAGCAAGTGAGAGAATTTATTCCTGATTTCAAGACTTACTATAAAGCTACAAAAGACAGTGTGCTTTTGGAGAAAGAATAGTCATATAGATCATTAGTACAGAAAAGAACCCAGATAATAGACCCACACAAATATAGTCAAATGATTTTTGACAAATGTGCAAAGGCAGCTCAATGGAAAAGGGACGGTCATTTCAATAAATGGTGCTGGAATAATTGGACATATATATAAAAAAAAAATGAACCTAGGCAGTACATCTTACACAAAATCTAAATCAAAATGCATAGACCAAAATGTAAAATTGTTACATTTTGCAAAATTATATCATTTCTAGAAGAAAATATAGGAGAAATCTATGTGATTTTTGGTGATGAGTTTTTAACTTCAATACCAAAAGCACATTCCATGAATAAAAAATAAGTTGGATTTTATTAAAATCAAATTATTTTATTAAATTATTTAAATTTATTAAAATTTAAAACTTTTGCTCTGCAAAAACACTCGCAAGAGAATGAAAAGGCAAGTTTTTCTCTGGGAGAAAGTATTTGTAAACCACAACATATATCCAAAATATATAAAGAACTCTTAAAATTCAACAATAAAATGAAAACTGACAAAATCTGTCCTACAAATATATTAAATAGCTCACTGAAGGTATGGGAGAAAAGAAGCTGACCTAAGTAAGTTTGGAAATGAAGGGAAATTAAGTCTAACGGCAAAAAAAAAAAAAATCTATACATAAGCACTAAGTCAATGGATGCTAGATGGTAGGGCCTATGTCTCATCTGGAGTGGGAAGTTATAGAAAAGCATGGAAGATTACAATGATTTATATAGTACTGGAATAGAGTTGGAGACAATAGGAACTCGTAAAATGCTTAATTAAGTTACAGATGGATATATAGAGAAATATTTATAGATATGTGTATATACATCAGTAATATCAACCTCTATTTCCTTGTTCAGATAGCTGAGAAGCCTAAAATAGACACCCCAGTAGCAACTATCAATTATAAAATCTAATACCGTTCTTCAATAAACACACTAGGTCTTTTGAAGAAATGGCTGATTTCAGGTCAGAAAAAGGGATATACAAGATGAATCTGTGGCATCCTGTAGTGCTATGAAGTAAGGAAGTCACACACACACACACACACACAGAGTGAGCCAAAAGACGCAGAAGCCAACTGAAAGAGTTTCCAAAGACCAAAGATCAATTTGAGTGATGAGATAATAACATTAATTAATTAATTAAGTAAGTAGTAGTAAATTATAACCCAATGTATAAGTAAATACCCATGAGTTCATATTGATACAAATCAATGATTGAATATGTAAATGAATGGGGAGAATAAATAAATGCCCCCTACAGAAAAATTCCAAATACTTTATATAAATGCTGCTCCTCAAGAAAGTGGCACACAACACCCCAAGCTTTAATGCAAACTTCATATAGTTGTTTCTTTAAAAGAGTATGAATTGGGAAGGTCTAAAAATAACCCAACAGTGAAAAAGCCCTGACAAACCTTACCTTTGCCAAGTGATCATGGTTAACATTGACATTGATAATATCAATAGTTGATAGTATGTATCTTTGTGATGATGTGATATGAATATCATTTTATCTGTGTAGTTTTCCTCCTGAAAACATGTAATTTCCATCTAATCATGAGAAAAAATATCAGACAAAACCCAATTGAGAAAAAGTCTACAAAGTGCCTAATATTCCTCAAAATTGTCAAGGTGTCAAAAGCAACGTATGAGAAACTGTCCAGTCTAAAATAGTCTAAGAGACTAAAATTCTAAGAGTTTATAATTTTAGGAGTCTCAAAAATTTTGCCAAAATTCAAAAAGTGTGTTAAATAATGAATCCACATGTCTGTTCTTATCTAAATGTAAAATCACATTTTGATTTTCTGCTAATATAGTAGCCATTCCAAGAATTGCAACCTGTTTAGTTAACTGCTGTCTTTCCAAGAACTGTTCTGTGTCCTTGACTAAAAGCCATTGGCTGTGTTCTTATTTGACACTTGACAGACTATTCTAGAATTGTGATTTTACCTGTTAAATTACTGACCTATTGTTACTGTCCCTGAGGGGTTCTGCTATGCTTGTCTATGACATTGAACATTTTGTTTAATGATATTGATATGAATGGAATCTAAAGTCATTATATTCCCTTGTGTATAATGGCCATTATTGCTGGCCAAACCAGCCCAATGAATTTCTGGGGTACTCTCTATTCTTACACTCTGCCTTCTCTTACTGCTGTTCTTCAGTAAAATCACCCAGATTATATCTCTATATCTATACATATATATGTGTGTGTATATATGTATTTATTTTATTTCTTTAATTTCAAAGATATTTTTGAGATTTTACTTCATGTATTGTATTAGAATTATTAATGTAATGTTACTTATTTCAACACTTTCCACATTGTATTCATTGAGGGGTATTCTTTAAGTTAAATTTTTATTTTTATTAATTTGCCCAAATCGTCTATATTTCTTTACCTAAACAGCTTATAAGAGAGTTTTGACGGGTAAAATTTATCTTTATTGGCTTCCAGCTGTCTCTCTATACTGTCACTCAACAGATTTTCAAACCTAAAGATACAAAAACAAACTTGTGATTGTCATGAAACTCTGCCAAAGAGAACTTTGTTAAATAAAAGAAAAAAATGATGCTGGAATGTCATTCTCATATTGAAGACTGTCTTTTTCTTACAGTCTTTGAAAAGAGTTCTACAGTTGAAACAAAGAATCTGTCACTTTTCCAAGGTAAGGATAAAGCCGAGAAGAATAAAATAAGTTGTATAACCATCACTTCTGCTATACAACAGATAGAAAACCTAGACAATTTTCTTAGTCCTCTAGTTAAGAAACACTTGATAATCTCATATATAGTATATTGACTAGAATAATAAATATACATGAATTAAATTCTAATGTAGTTCTTTTGGAGACATATGTTTAGCTATTTACTAACAGTAATATAAAAGAAATAATTTTCTTCCAGAAAGATGACAACTGTATGTTACCTGATTAGCTGAAAGAACAATATATGAAAACTGTTCTATAAAAGTTGATATGTCTCTTATACCATCAGAATTTAACAAATGAGGATATGGTCTGTGTAATGATTTTGGATGTATTTGGATTTGAACAAATGTTGTGTGAATATGAATGCTTATTAGAGATCCTATTTTTAATTTGCATCGAACTCTGTTTATATATTAATCATTCCCCTTAAGATTGCTTCATAACCCTGTGTGTGTGTGTGTGTGTGCACACACACTTGAATTTGGTATAAAAAGTAGAGACTTCTGCTTACACGGACTCATGTACTTACAAAGTCATTGCAGACTCACAGTCTGGGAGGAAAATATAATTAAAGAAGGAATTTGAAGAAAAGTACTTAGTGTTGGGATGAAATGAGAACCATTGCTAATCTATTATGGATATACATTTTACAAATAAAGAAAATAGTAATCAATGCTAGCATATAGAAATTGAACAAAATGCTTTATTACATATAGTTTTCTCAAAAAAATTAGCATGAGAAATAAATTCGGGTAGAAAAAGGAAAGAAAGACTCACTGATTAATATATGCTGTGTGTGATGAAGCTGTTATACATGAAATGCATTCATATGTAATTAAAATGGAGATAAAACAATCTTATCAGTAGATTTCAATGGATAGTAGAATGAGCTGCTTTTTGAAACAAATAATGATAACATAAATTTCTTTATTTCAAATCCTTTCAGGATTTTCTCTCTTAAATGGAGTAGAGAAAAGGGGGAACACAGAAAAATTATATTAACTGATGTCTTTATGGTAGTCTTCAAATAAATTATAAATAGTACAACAAACTAAAAGATGATGCATATTTTATTATCAGAGTTAAAGGAAAGAAAGGATTGTTATAGAGAAAGAGAAAGTAAATTATGGGATAAGAAAGATGCTGTTAGAGAAGGGGAATTTATGTACAAAATAAGATAAGTCACATACAAGTAATGAATTTTAGGGAAAAATGATTAGTGACTCATGTGTTATACATTTTGCGTGACTGAAAATGCATAGTGGTAACTGGTGACTTTGTTTTGTAATTATTTGGAAACAGAGGTCCTTTCTACTGATTTAAGTATTTTCTACTGACTCTGTATATTTATAATGCTAGAAGTTGTTCTTAACATTTGCTTCACTGTGTTCACTTAGCTCATCTTTTTGTACTCATCCGTTCATTCATCAAGTATTTTTGATTGCTTATTATGTGTCCGATACTTTATTAGGCTTTATGGACTGCTATGTGAACAAGACAGATATGGCCTCTGCCCTTAAGTATACCATAGCATATGCATTTATATGCAGTAAATATATTAAGACTAAGAAAGGAAACAAAATCTATAAATGAGATAGAATGCTGAGATAGAGAAAAATCAAGATAGATAGGCTTTTCTAGTTGAGGAAATTAGAGAAAGTCCATACTATATGAAGAGTATTAAGGATGGGAATAAGATAACCATGAACAACAATAATAATAAAAGATCATTATAGATTTATTAGCTTGACTGAAAGTCCCAACCACATGTTTGTTCAT
Source organism: Phoca vitulina (assembly GCF_004348235.1). Classification (NCBI taxonomy): domain Eukaryota; kingdom Metazoa; phylum Chordata; class Mammalia; order Carnivora; family Phocidae; genus Phoca; species Phoca vitulina. The sequence goes on from NW_022589717.1 coordinate 9,343,278, forward strand.
CCCTACTTAGTAGCTTCTAGGATGACCAAGCTTGAGGAAGTATTGTTCTTGAAATTCTGATTGTTCCTGGCACAGATTAATTCTATTTCTTGGGGTATATTGGTCAAAATTATGGCAGACTTTGTAGTTGTCATGAAAATATTATTTTTATTAAAAATTTTCTACAGAGTTTATTTGTCCTGTCAGAAGCACACAGTAGAAGGGATTATTTTCTTACAAATCCTCAAATACTAGGATACTTATCACAGGTATCTGATTTTACACTTGTAATTTTGCTGCCATTGCTCAGAGGAAAATGGCTTGGGTAAAATAACCTACCATCAGACATCAACTAAAGTTTGGTTGCTTGATCATTGTATTTTAGTTTTACTTAGTTGTTAGTTTTACAACCATTTTCTTTTTGATGGGATAAGTTTAATTCTTTGAATCCAAAAATAGAGCCATAGTGCCAATTAGAAAAACATCTCGTCTTCCTGTATTTTGACTGTTGCCTGTTAATTCCACAGATAATCTAGAGCTGTATAAAATCTGACTCCCAAAAAGAATAATTAGGATAACTTCTCTCCAAAAAAAAAATAACAATGATTGCCTGTGCTGTGTGGTGTCTCTCTTCTGATGATTAAAGTATAGGAAAAGAGTTTTCACTGTCTCTCAGTAGAATCACAGTTGACTGAGGAACACATTGAAGATTTTATCAGAAAAAATTACAAGAAGCTGTAACAGTCTAACTTGATGTGGACAGTCAATGAGTGACAAAGTAGTAACTGAGTAGTGGTCTCCTAGGTCACATCACACAGGGCCTGAATATTATTTTAATATTCTTCATAAGCGTCAAATTCCTTTTTACTTGTTTGAAACTTGAGGAAGATGTAAAGTTTTAAAGAATGTTAGAGTTAGTCATTTGAGTATTTTTTTTAAAAAATCTTTAATTTTAATGAGAATTGTTTAACTCATTATGCACATATAGCTAGCTGTTTCCTTTTTTTTAAGATTTTATTTATTTGACAGAGAGAGAGCACAAGCAGGGGGAACAGCAGGCAAAGGGAGAAGCAGACTCCCCGCTGAGCAGGGAGCCTGATGGGGGACTCGATTCCAGGACCCTGAGATCATGACCTGAGCTGAAGGCAGATGCTTAACTGACTGAGCCACCAAGGCACTCCTATAGCTAGCTGTTTCTTAGCTTTAAAGCTGTCTTGTTTTCTGTATAATTCTCCATTTGAATTTTGACTCTAAACTTTAAAGGCAAACAATTTATTGAGATTGTCAAAGGTGCAATTTAAGAAATCGTTAATATCATATGCACTGAATTCTGACATTTCACTAAATCTTATCAATTTTCAAGATTCTAGACTATTACTACCTTGTTTCCATTCACATGATAGAAATCAAATGCATTCAAATATTTATCTTCTTTCTGAACTACACTTTTTGATGGTTAAAGGCTGATCCTGGTATAAATTTTAACAGCTTAAGCAACTCTGTTCCAAAGTGTAGTTTCTTATGTTGTATACATTTTGGAATAGCAAAATTTTCCAAATGAGTGTGTGTGCACACATGTGTGTGTGTGTATGTTGGGGGGTAGGCAGAGAGAGAGAGAGAATGAGAAACAGATTGAGAGGGAACCCTGTTCACATTCTTTTCCTGATTTGTAAAATTCTCTGCAGTGGGTTAAAGTTTCGTAAGTTTTTCACCTAGAGAATCTGCTGAGTTTGGGGATTTTTTTATTATTATTATTATTATTTTATTATGTTATGTTAATCACCATACATTACATCATTAATTTTTGATAAGGTGTTCCATGATTCACTGTTTGTGTATAACATCCAGTGCTCCATGCAGTACGTGCCCTCTTTAATACCCATCACCAGGCTAACCCATCCCCCCACCCCCTCCCCTCTAGCACCCTCAGTTTGTTTTTCAGAGTCCATAGTCTCTCATGGTTTATCTCCCCCTCTGATGTAGTGTCTTCTAACACACAGACCAAAATTCAATCAGGAACAAG
>NW_022589717.1:9345379-9345719 GCF_004348235.1 Phoca vitulina
TTACACAATTCACAGCACTCACCATAGCACATACCCTCCCCAATGTCTATCACCAAGCCACCACATCCCTCCCCCCAACCACTCCAGCAACCCTCAGTTTGTTTCCTGAGAGTAAGAATTCCTCACATCAGTGAGATCATATGACACATGTCTTTCTCTGATTGAGTATCTCGCTCAGCATAATACCCTCCAGTTCCATCCACGTCATTGCAAATGACAAGATTTCATTCTTTTTGATGGCTATGTAATATTCCTATATATACATAATCATATATAAAATATATATATATAAAACCACCTCTTCTTTATCCATTCATCAGTCCATGGACATTTGGGCTCT